>NC_057809.1:236749413-236966961 GCF_018294505.1 Triticum aestivum
TCCAATCTGCACTACTTTTGCTTTGTTTCATCGACAGACATCATGCAATTGAAATAGTTAGGTTCAGGACACCAAGCGTTTGGGAAAGTGGCATGGTGCTGGTCCTTGAAATTGATGTTCTTAGTGATTTATGATGGAGTTTTATCTGAATTTAACATCGCTGTCCTCAACATCAATTTTGTTGACTCATATGAAGGAAATATGCCCTAGAGGCAATAATAAAGTTATTATTTATTTCCTTATTTCATGATAAATGTTTATCATTCATGCTATAATTGTATTAACCGGAAACATAATACATGTGTGAATACATAGACAAACAGAGTGTCACTAGTATGCCTCTACTTTACTAGCTCGTTAATCAAAGATGGTTATGTTTCCTAACCATGGACAAAGAGTTGTTATTTGATTAACGAGGTCACGTCATTAGTTGAATGATCTGATTGACATGACCCATTCCATTAGCTTAGCACCCGATCGTTTAGTATGTTGCTATTGCTTTCTTCATGACTTATACATGTTCCTATGACTATGAGATTATGCAACTCCCGTTTGCCGGAGGAACACTTTGGGTGCTACCAAACGTCACAACGTAACTGGGTGATTATAAAGGAGCATTACAGGTGTCTCCAAAGGTAGATGTTGGGTTGGCGTATTTCGAGATTATGATTTGTCACTCCGATTGTCGGAGAGGTATCTCTGAGCCCTCTCGGTAATACACATCACATAAGCCTTGCAAGCATTACAACTAATATGTTAGTTGTGAGATGATGTATTACGGAACGAGTAAAGAGACTTGCCGGTAACGAGATTGAACTAGGTATTGGATACCGACGATCGAATCTCGGGCAAGTAACATACCGATGACAAAGGGAACAACGTATGTTGTTATGCGGTCTGACCGATAAAGATCTTCGTAGAATATGTAGGAGCCAATATGGGCATCCAGGTCCCGCTATTGGTTATTGACCGGAGACGTGTCTCGGTCATGTCTACATTGTTCTCGAACCCGTAGGGTCCGCACGCTTAAGGTTTCGATGACAGTTATATTATGAGTTTATGAGTTTTGATGTACCGAAGGAGTTCGGATTCCCGGATGAGATCGGGGACATGACGAGGAGTCTCGAAATGGTCGAGATGTAAAGATCGATATATTGGACGACTATATTCGGACATCGGAAAGGTTCCGAATGATTCGGGTATTTTTCGGAGTACCGGGTAGTTACGGGAGAAGTAATGGGCCTTGATGGGCTTTAGTGGGAAGAGGAAAAAGGCTGCTGCGCCCCCCTCCCCTTTGGTCCGAATTGGACTAGGGAAAAGGGGGCCGGCCACCTCTCCTTCTCCTCCTATTCCTTCTCCCTTCCTCCCCTCTTGGTGGACACCTACTAGGACTTGGAGTCCTAGTAGGACTCCACATCCTGGACGCGCCTAGCCTTGGCCGGCCTCCTCCTCCTCCATCCTTTATATACGGAGGCAGGGGGCACCCCTAGAACACACAAGTTGATCCACGTGATCTGTTCCTTAGCCGTGTGCGGTGCCCCCTGCCACCATATTCCTCGATAATACTGTAGCGGAGTTTAGGCGAAGCCCTGCTGCTGTAGTTCATCAAGATCGTCACCACGCCGTCGTGCTGACGGAACTCTTCCCCGACACTTTGCTGGATCGGAGTCCGGGGATCGTCATCGAGCTGAACGTGTGCTCGAACTCGGAGGTGCCGTAGTTTCGGTGCTTGATCGGTTGGATCGTGAAGACGTACGACTACTTCCTCTACGTCGTGTCATCGCTTCCGCAGTCGGTCTGCGTTGGGTACGTAGACAATACTCTCCCCCTCGTTGCTATGCATCACATGATCTTGCGTGTGCGTAGGAAATTTTTTGAAATTACTACGTTCCCCAACAGTGGCATCCGAGCCTAGGTTATTTATGTTGATGTTATATGCACGAGTAGAACACAAGTGAGTTGTGGACGATACAAGTCATACTGCCTACCATCATGTCATACTTTGGTTCGGCGGTATTGTTGGACGAGACGACCCGGACCAACCTTACGCGTACGCTTACGCGAGACCGGTTCCCTCGACGTGCTTTGCACATAGATGGCTTGCGGGCGACTGTCTCTCCAACTTTAGTTGAACCGAGTGTGGCTACGCCCGGTCCTTGCGAAGGTTAAAACGGAGTCTATTTGACAAACTATCGTTGTGGTTTTGATGCGTAGGTGAGATTGGTTCTTACTTAAGCCCGTAGCAGCCATGTATAACATGCAACAACAAAGTAGAGGACGTCTAACTTGTTTTTGCAGGGCATGTTGTGATGTGATATGGTCAAGGCATGATGCTGAATTTTATTGTATGAGATGATCATGATTTGTAACCAAGTTATCCGCAACTGGCAGGAGCCATATGGTTGTCGCTTTATTGTATGCAATGCAATCGCGATGTAATGCTTTACTTTATTACTAAACGGTAGTGATAGTCGTGGAAGCATAAGATTGGCGAGACGACAACGATGCTACGATGGAGATCAAGGTGTCGCGCCGGTAACGATGGTGATCATGACGGTGCTTCGGAGATGGAGATCACAAGCACAAGATGATGATGGCCATATCATATCACTTATATTGATTGCATCTGATGTTTACCTTTTTATGCATCTTATCTTGCTTTGATTGACGGTAGCATTATAAGATGATCTCTCACTAAATTATCAAGAAGTGTTCTCCCTGAGTATGCACCGTTGCGAAAGTTCTTCGTGCTGAGACACCACGTGATGATCGGGTGTGATAGGCTCTACGTTCAAATACAACGGGTGCAAAACAGTTGCACACGCGGAATACTCAGGTTATACTTGACGAGCCAAGCATATACAGATATGGCCTCGGAACACGGAGACCGAAAGGTCGAGCGTGAATCATATAGTAGATATGATCAACATAGTGATGTTCACCAATGAAACTGCTCCATCTCACGTGATGATCGGACATGGTTTAGTTGATTTGGATCACGTGATCACTTAGAGGATTAGAGGGATGTCTATCTAAGTGGGAGTTCTTAAGTAATATGATTAATTGAACTTTAATTTATCATGAACTTAGTCCTGGTAGTATTAGCATATCTATGTTGTAGATCAATAGCTCGCGTTGTTGCTTTCATATGTTTATTCTGATATGTTCCTAGAGAAAATTGTGTTGAAAGATGTTAGTAGCAAAGATGCGGATTGGATCCGTGATCTGATGTTTATCCTCATTGCTGCACAGAAGAATTATGTCCTTGATGCACCGCTAGGTGACGGACCTATTGCAGGAGCAGATGCAGACGTTATGAACGTTTGGCTAGCTCAATATGATGACTACTTGATAGTTTAAGTGCACCATACTTAACGGCTTAGAATCGGGACTTCAAAGACGTTTTGAACGTCATGGACCATATGAGATGTTCCAGGAGTTGAAGCTAATATTTCAAGCAAATACCCGAGTTGAGAGATATGAAGTCTCCAACAAGTTCTATAGCTAAAAGATGGAGGAGAATCGCTCAACTAGTGAGCATGTGCTCAGATTGTCTGGGTACTACAATCGCTTGAATCAAGTGGGAGTTAATCTTCCAGATAAGATAGTGATTGACAGAATTCTCTAGTCACCATCACCAAGTTAGTAGAACTTCGTGATGAACTATGATATGCAAGGGATAACGGAAACGATTCCCAAGCTCTTCGTAATGCGGAAATTGACGAAGGTAGAAATCGAGAAAAACATCAAGTGTTGATGGTAGACAAGACCACTAGTTTCAAGAAAAGGGCAGAGGGAAGAAGGGGAACTTCAAGAAGAACAGCAAGCAAGTTGCTGCTCAAGTGAAGAAGCCCAAGTCTGGTCCTAAGCCTGAGACTAAGTGTTTCTACTGCAAAGGGACTGGTCACTGGAAGCGGAACTACCCCAAGTGATTGGCAGATAATAAGGATGGCAAAGTGAACATAAGTATATTTGATATACATGTTATTGATGTGTACTTTACTAGTGTTTATAGCAACCCCTCAGTATTTGATACTAGTTCAGTTGTTAAGATTAGTAACTCGAAATGGGAGTTGCAGAATAAACAGAGACTAGTTAAGGGTGAAGTGACGATGTGTGTTGGAAGTGGTTCCAAGATTGATATGATCATCATCGCACACTCCCTATACTTTCGGGATTAGTGTTGAACCTGAATAAGTGTTATTTGGTGTTTGCGTTGAGCATGAATATGATTTGATCATGTTTATTGTAATACGGTTATTCATTTAAGTAAGAGAATAAATTGTTGTTCTGTTTACATGAATAAAACCTTATATGGTTACACACCCAATGAAAATAGTTCATTGGATCTCGATCATGGTGATACACATAATCATAATTTTGAAACCAAAAGATGCAAAGTTAATAATGATAGTGCAACTTATTTGTAGCACTGCCGTTTAGGTCATATTGGTGTAAAGCGCGTGAAGAAACTCCATGTTGATGGGATTTTGGAATCACTTGATGCTTGCGAACCATGCCTTTTGGGCAAGATGACTAAAACGCCGTTCTCCGGAACAATGAAGTAAGCAACAGATTTATTGGAGATCATACATACTGATGTATGTGGTCCGGTGAATATTAAGGCTTGCAGCAGGTATCATTATTTTCTGACCTTCAGAGATGATTTGAGCAGATATGGGGATATCTACTTGATGAAACATAAGTCTGAAACATTTGAACAGTTCAAAGAATTTCAGAGTGAAGTGGAAAATCATCGTGACAAGAAAATAAAAGTTTCTACGATATGATCGCAGAGGTAAAATATTTGAGTTACGAGTTTGGTCTTCAATTAAAACAATGTGGAATAGTTTCACAAACTCATGCCACATGGAACACCACAGCATAATGGTGTGTCCGAACGTCATAACCGTACTTTATTAGATATGGTGCGATCTATGATGTCTCTTACCGATCTACCACTATCATTTTGGAGTTATGCATTAGAGACAGTTGCATTCACGTTAAATAGGGCACCATCTAAATCCGTTGAGACGACACCGTGTGAACTATGGTTTGGCAAGAAACCTAAGCTGTCGTTTCTTAAATTTGAGGTTGCGATGCTTATATGAAAAAGTTTCATCCTGATAAGCTCAAACTCAAATCGGAGAAATGCGTCTTCATAGGATATCCAAAGGAAACTATTGGATACACCTTCTATCACAGATCCGAAGGCAAGACTTTTGTTGCTAAATTCGGAAACTTTCTGGAGAAGGAGTTTCTCTCGAAAGAAGTGAGTGGGAGGAAAGTAGAACTTGACGAGGTAACTGTACCTGCTCCCTTATTGGAAAGTAGTACATCACAGAAAACTGTTTCTGTGACACCTACACCAGTTAGTGAGGAAGCTAATGATGATGATCATGAAACTTCAGAACAAGATACTACTGAACCTCGTAGATCAACCAGAGTAAGATCCGCGCCAGAGTGGTACGATAATCCTTTTCTGGAAGTCATGCTACTAGATCATGATGAACCTACGAACTATGAAGAAGCGATGGTGAGCCCAGATTCCGCAAAGTGGCTTGAAGCCATGAAATCTGAGATGGGATCCATGTATGAAAACAAAGTATGGACTTTGGTTGACTTGCCCGATGATCGGCAAGCAATTGAGAATAAATGGATCTTCAAGAGGGAGACGGACGCTGATAGTAGTGTTACTATCTACAAAGCTAAAATTGTCGCAAAAGGTTTTCGACAAGTTCAAGGTGTTGACTACGATGAGATTTTCTCACTCGTATCTATGCTTAAGTCTGTCCGAATCATGTTAGCAATTGCCGCATTTTATGAAATCTGGCAAATGGATAAACAAAACTGCATTCCTTAATGGATTTACTGAAGAAGAGTTGTATACGATGCAACTAGAAGGTTTTGTCAATCCTAAAGGTGTTAACTAAATATGCAAGCTCCAGCGATCCATCTATGGACTGGTGCAAGAATCTCGGAGTTGGAATATACGCTTTGATAAGTTGATCAAAGCATATAGTTTTATACAGACTTGCGGTGAAGCCTGTATTTACAAGAAAGTGAGTGGGAGCACTACAACATTTCTGATAAGTATATGTGAATGACATATTGTTGATCAGAAATAATGTAGAATTATTCTGCAAAGCATAAAGGAGTGTTTGAAAGGAGTTTTTCAAAGAAAGACCTCGGTGAAGCTGCTTACATATTGAGTATCAAGATCTATAGAGATAGATCAAGACACTTGATAAGTTTTTTCAATGAGTACATACCTTGACAAGATTTTGAAGTAGTTCAAAATGGAACGGTCAAAGAAAAGGTTTCTTGCCTGTGTTACAAGGTGTGAAGTTGAGTAAGACTCAAAGCCCGACCACGACAGAAGATAGAAAGAGAATGAAAGTCATTCCCTATGCCTCAGTCATAGGTTCTATAAAATATGCCATGCTGTATACCAGATCTATTGTATGCCCTACCACTGAGTTTGGCAAGGGAGTACAATAGTGATCTAGGAGTAGATCACTGGACATCGGTCAAAATTATCCTTAGTGGAATAAGGATATGTTTCTCGATTATGGACGTGACAAAAAGGTTCGTCGTAAAGGGTTACGTCGATGCAAGTTTTTGACACTAATCCAGATGATTCTAAGTCTCAATCTGGATACATATTGAAAGTGGGAGCAATTAGCTAGAGTAGCTCCGTGCAGAGCATTGTTGACATAGAAATTCGCAAAATACTTACAGATCTGTATGTGACAGACCCGTTGACTAAAATTATCTCACAAGCAAAACATGATCACACCTTAGTACTCTTTGGGTGTTAATCACATAGCGATGTGAACTAGATTACTGACTCTAGTAAACCCTTTGGGTGTTGATCACATATCGATGTGAACTATGGGTGTTAATCACATGGTGATGTGAACTATTGCTATTAAATCACATGGCGATGTGAACTAGATTATTGACTCTAGTGCAAGTGGGAGACTGAAGGAAATATGCCCTAGAGGCAATAATAAAGTTATTATTTATTTCCTTATTTCATGATAAATGTTTATCATTCATGCTATAATTGTATTAACCGGAAACATAATACATGTGTGAATACATAGACAAACAGAGTGTCACTAGTATGCCTCTACTTTACTAGCTCGTTAATCAAAGATGGTTATGTTTCCTAACCATGGACAAAGAGTTGTTATTTGATTAACGAGGTCACGTCATTAGTTGAGTGATCTGATTGACATGACCCATTCCATTAGCTTAGCACCCGATCGTTTAGTATGTTGCTATTGCTTTCTTCATGACTTATACATGTTCCTATGACTATGAGATTATGCAACTCCCGTTTGCCGGAGGAACACTTTGGGTGCTACCAAACGTCACAACGTAACTGGGTGATTATAAAGGAGCATTACAGGTGTCTCCAAAGGTAGATGTTGGGTTGGCGTATTTCGAGATTATGATTTGTCACTCCGATTGTCGGAGAGGTATCTCTGGGCCCTC
The DNA here is from genome assembly GCF_018294505.1 of Triticum aestivum. Classification (NCBI taxonomy): domain Eukaryota; kingdom Viridiplantae; phylum Streptophyta; class Magnoliopsida; order Poales; family Poaceae; genus Triticum; species Triticum aestivum. Next base: position 236,756,917 of record NC_057809.1, read on the forward strand.
TCGGTAATACACATCACATAAGCCTTGCAAGCATTACAACTAATATGTTAGTTGTGAGATGATGTATTACGGAACGAGTAAAGAGACTTGCCGGTAACGAGATTGAACTAGGTATTGGATACCGACGATCGAATCTCGGGCAAGTAACATACCGATGACAAAGGGAACAACGTATGTTGTTATGCGGTCTGACCGATAAAGATCTTCGTAGAATATGTAGGAGTCAATATGGGCATCCAGGTCCCGCTATTGGTTATTGACCGGAGATGTGTCTCGGTCATGTCTACATTGTTCTCGAACCCGTAGGGTCCGCACGCTTAAGGTTTCGATGACAGTTATATTATGAGTTTATGAGTTTTGATGTACCGAAGGAGTTCGGAGTCCCGGATGAGATCGGGGACATGACGAGGAGTCTCGAAATGGTCGAGACGTAAAGATCGATATATTGGACGACTATATTCGGACATCGGAAAGGTTCCGAATGATTCGGGTATTTTTCGGAGTACCGGGTAGTTACGGGAGAAGTAATGGGCCTTGATGGGCTTTAGTGGGAAGAGGAAAAAGGCTGCTGTGCCCCCCCTCCCCTTTGGTCCGAATTGGACTAGGGAAAAGGGGGCCGACCACCTCTCCTTCTCCTCCTATTCCTTCTCCCTTCCTCCCCTCTTGGTGGACTCCTACTAGGACTTGGAGTCCTAGTAGGACTCCACATCCTGGCCGCGCCTAGCCTTGGCCGGCCTCCTCCTCCTCCATCCTTTATATACGGAGGCAGGGGGCACCCCTAGAACACACAAGTTGATCCACGTGATCTGTTCCTTAGCCGTGTGCGGTGCCCCCTGCCACCATATTCCTCGATAATACTGTAGCGGAGTTTAGGCGAACCCCTGCTGCTGTAGTTCATCAAGATCGTCACCACGCCGTTGTGCTGACGGAACTCTTCCCCGACACTTTGCTGGATCGGAGTCCGGGGATCGTCATCGAGATGAACGTGTGCTCGAACTCGGAGGTGTCGTAGTTTCGGTGCTTGATCGGTTGGATCGTGAAGACGTACGACTACTTCCTCTACGTCGTGTCATCGCTTCCACAGTCGGTCTGCGTTGGGTACGTAGACAATACTCTCCCCCTCGTTGCTATGCATCACATGATCTTGCGTGTGCGTAGGAATTTTTTTGAAATTACTACGTTCCCCAACATCATAGGCGGGTGATTGCTCAACGATGACTGGAGACGATCTTCGGTATTACAACTGGTTTATACCAATGGGTTATTTGCATCTCAAGTTAAATTAGTCACTGTTGATTAACAATGAGATGTGGCCATTGTTTGATGGGTCATTGATGGTACGGATGTGCAATGAAACAATGATATACCCAATGTATTGGACCCAAACACCTTCCTGAAAATTGTTCTGAAGGGTGAGAAACTGAACCACCACATAATTTCAGAACTATATCTTTATATTATATCTCTTATTTTTCCCTTATTTGAATTTTATAATCCTTACTTTTCAATACATATCTAAATAGACTTGATGTTTTTGACTAATCGGTTGCAGGGTTAGCACAAGGAAACTATTGTTATGACTTGCGAGGTCTGCTTGAGGTGACCGGATCCGGATGACTTGAGCAAAGCTGTGAAAAATCACGTATACCGTTTACCAAACTCAATTTGTTTGGTCTAGATGCATGACTTTCAGAATAAATTTAGATTGTATGTTTACTCATTGTCGTGATCTTTGTACATCTGTAACTACACCCTACAACCTGAGCCACTTGACGACCTGCAATTAGATGTTACAAAATATAGATGCAATATGTTAATTCTAAGGTGGCATCAAATTCCTAATAATTCATACCTGAAATAAAATTGTGATTTATTCACTATCTTGCCTTCATATCCGCGTCGAGCACAACCGAACGCCTCTATTTCCGGTGAGGCCAACTATCCAGAATCCTCCCACCATCTTAAATCCATTGATGTTTTTCTGTTAAAGGCTTTGCTCTATGTAGATACTGAAATTAGCAACGCCAAACTTTTATTTTGGAAATATCACTTTTTTGTGAGAACTGGAAATATCACTTTAGAGTACTTTGGTCTGTAAGTGTGTTGCGCTGCTGTATTTTAAAGACACGGTTTGTATTGAAAAAGATTACATTAAAGATGGTGTCGATCCTGACGACGGGCTGCCTTGCAGGGCAAGGGATGGGGGTACAAGGCATGGGTCTACGGCGCCACACCTTGTTGTTCCCTGCCGGTGGCCAGCGAGCTGTGGCGGTGCTTCTCTGTTGCATGGCGAGGGACTGGGGTGCAAGGCGTGCATCTGCAGTGCCACTCCTGGGGCATGCCTCTCGCGCGACATTGCTGGCATACACAACATACCTTACTACACGGGGATTTCCTCTCTGAACTAAATATTATGTCAGAACTGAATATTACGTCCGAAGACTGAAACATCCAGAAAGCTTATTGAGACTATTCATTGATGGTGTTTCTCTACTACATGAGGAAGGTAATTGTCGTTTATGTGCTTCTTTTCCTATTTCAATGCACCATTGTGTTATTTTGGTTGAAAAATTAAAGTTTCTACATATTTTCATGGTTTATGAAAAGTAGCTGAGATCCGTTGTTTTATTCCTACATATTGAGGAAATTCTGGTGAAGCTAAAGTTGGTGTTGTTTCTCTTTTTTCTGCGATTTAGTACTGTTAACATAGTTGCTAAAATTTATCATTTCAAAAGATCAGTGTAGTGGTGCAGGCTAACAAAATCGTATTGTCTACAAGCCTGAGGTACACAAACATAACAACTGATGAAAGAAGAACATATTTGTAACTTGTTGCCCGCTGACTATAAACAGAAGAACATTGAAACACTCGTTATTGCATTATATATTTTAGTTGCAATGGTATTTGATTTTGCATGACGAAATATGTTGAGTGTTTCTTCGTTCAGTTTCATGTGCCAATTAGGCATGTACGACGACGGCCATGATCCCATCATCGCAAGCTCATGGGAGGGAGACACACGTCTCATCCAGTGTAATAGCACGCTCCAAAAAATCCCTAACCCTCCATGGAGCCATTGCCAGGGTGATGAGATCAACACCACCCACCAGCACCACCACCGAGCTGTAGACGGTGTGTCATGGTGCTCCCTAGCTCTTCCCGCCTCTTAAGAGACCACATGGCGTTCTGGCAGTTCTGGTGTAGTTTTTGGCCAAGGCTGGAAGCCAAGAACACTTAATTTTGATCATGGACGTGACATTGTGGTCGGCGTTGTGTGGTGCAGTTCGGAGTTTTCTTGCCTGGCGTATAACAATGCATGTTCAATGGGGTAGCCTCTTCTCAGGCACGAGTATCCGAGGCAGACCACGACATCTATTTAGAATAGCTACAACAAAATTGTGTCAGAGATGGTTAGTGGGAGAAGGAACTTGAGACCACAGTCAATTCTGCTGTAGGGGCTGTGTGTAGAAGATAATAGTAGCAAACATAGAAGTCACTTTGAAAAAAAAGTGTGCATATATTGTTGTACTAGAGATCCATTCCTATATTTCATATGCATGGTTGAATTGTAGCATGTGTGATAAGTGAGAATAATATAATATGAAGCGAAACGTGGTGGACAGGGCTTCATATTGTTGTTTTTCAGTAGAATATGATGTTCGTCTCTTTTTCATATGGACTACAATATGGTCAATGGTAGCTTGCTGAATAGGTTAAGCTAGACCCAAGACATAATTTCACGGCGAGAATTTGACATGTTTAATTTTTTATGGAAAGAATATTTGCTGCTAATAATTAATGATACAAGTTCTGATTTGTTAGTGCAACATTATCTTCCATGTATATAGATTGAACAAAATATAAGCTGAAGTGGAATATCAAGCCTTAATTTATACTAAAGAATGATATAGATTTTCTCTATGTGTAGAATATGATTATTTTTCCTTGGAGAATCTACTAGCTGGAGTGGTCAATGTCGATATCCTTGTGAAAGTTCGCATGATCTTAGCATGAACCAACTCACAATGTTATCTCGAGCAGTGCTTTATTCACTTAAGTATCATTTTTAGGAAAATACTAGGTAAAAAGCCTATTGCAAAAAAATTAGACGCGAAGTTTATAAGGGTACATGTATGCAATCTACACGGGCCTATCTAATGTTAGAGTTTCATGCCTCTAATTATTTGTATTTATGTATTCTAGCTATGGATACCAGTAGCCTTAGTTCTTTTAAAGTACCGCATCTATAAACTTTACTATTTAGATATTGTATATGAAAATATCAAGTAATTATAAATGCCATTTATGATCACAGACAATCTTGTTGTATGATTGTTTTCATGGCCTTCAAAGGAGAGATATCCTAGAAGTTGAGTGCAGTTGGAGGGGCCTCAGTCCTTTTGAGCCAAGAAAAGTTGATGGGGCCTGTCCAAGCTATGAATAGTATATGGAAAAGTGTTGAAATATTTTGTGTTTCCATGGTTTCGAAATGGTAGGAGGTATGTGTAGTAATCTGTATGGTTTCAAGTGCCTAATTTCATGTGTAAAAGTTTGCTAGGGAATTCTGGTTATAGAATCTTGGAATAAGGAAACAAAATCCTACATGTGTCATATTGAAATAATGAGTGAAGTGCACTGTAGGTCCTTAAACTATTTCAGGGGTGTGATGTAGGTCCTCAAACTATGAAAATCGTCATCCAGGTTCTCGAAGTGCAGTAAGTGTGTTATTCAGGTCCAAAATCTCCCTGACCCCCTCTAACTGGCCAGCTGATGCCGTTAACCGTGAACACTAAACAGTAAACCGTGAATAGTAATAATAGCGTTCCAGAACATCATTTCTGTTCATGGTTTATTGTTCAGTGCTCACGGTTAACGGCGCCAGATGGCCCGTTAGAGGGGGAGATTTTGGACCTGAATGACACATTTACAACACTTCGAGGACCTGGATGACGATTTTCGTAGTTCGAGGACCTACGTGACACCCCTGAAATAGTTGGAGGACCTACATGACACCACGGAAATAGTTCGAGGACCTACAGTGCACTTCACTCTTAAATAATGTTTAATAACAGACATGCTTTCATGAGATGATTAATCTTAAACATAAAAGGGCCTCCATGTGCCACCTATCATCTGTAATGCCCAGTAAAGAGTTCTATGTTTTTGTATGATTTTATTTGTTTTGTTCATTATATCTAGTGGTATATGTTACCGAATTACATTGCAAGTGAAGTGGATCTCAATATTTTCGTATGTGATTGGCTATCTTTTCTATACATGTGAAATTTGATATGCAATCAGTAACAACCAACCTGTAATGAGAAGGAAGGCATAGTGATGTAATCAGTAGCCTGATATTAAATACTAATAATAATATTAATAAAAGAATGTTCTCAATTTTTTAAGGCCCCTAGTGGAGATGGAGATGGAGACTAATAAAGCACGCATTGAGTGTGTAGGGTTCATCGCCGTGGCGTTTTTTCAAAATAGTCCCCGTACGTTTTGGTAATTTGGCCCGCAGTCCTCGTATTAACTGAACCTGAAGCGGTACGAGCGAGAGAGGAAAAAACAAACGCAGCCACCAGGACGATCCTTCCTTTCGATCTCATCTGGACCTCCCGCCCCGCCCCGCCCCTCACCGCCGTCCGCCGCCGCGCGCCGCCACCGCCTGCCTCGCCGCCACGCCTACCCCTACCCCAAGTGTCAACACACCCGCGCCCATCCACTACTGGCGACCCGCGGCCTTCGGGACTCCTCCCCGCTGCTTCGACTACGATCTGACAGCCCCGTAGCGGCGTGGGGATGGCGAGCAGCAACACCGGCGAGCCGAGCACGGCGCCGCAACCGAATCGGTGGTACGACCTTCGATTGGGATCCTCCTGCCGCGACCCCGCCCTTACCACCAAGTTCTGCACGCTCCGCTGTAAGATACCGGATCCCCCCTCCCCCCTCTTTCTTGTTTAGCACCGTCACCGCCTTTGAAAGACGATCCGCATCCGTGATGATGTGGCCACTTGGTGGTCTTTTTTCTCGCTTTTCTTTTGTATTTTCTTTGGGCGTGCTTGTGCTGTTGCTCACTTTGTTTATTTCACAGCTTGCTACTCGTTGTATGGATGGTTGCTTTATCTATAAAGCGGGGCGAAAGCCTATTTCGACATATTATTAGTTGTTTAGTTCGACGAGAGGTAGGGGTTTTCTTCAACCAATTGTTGGTATGGTGTGTGATGCCCGTTTTGGTATTTGAATTCTGGAGTTCATCGAATCGGTTGCCATAGGGTGTCCTGTAACGATGTTTGGGTTGTGATTACAGTGGAGACGTGTAACTTGTTAGAGGAATAACAACTTTATCTCTTTTGCATAGGGTCAAGACCAATATACACAGGTACATGTGAAGAGATAAGTAGGAATCTAGTGCAAAAGGATACCAATCACTTTTGTGGGCTTATTATTATCTTCTGCTAATATGTTTTGATCTGATGAATTTGTCTTGTTGATCAGATAGCGGTTGTTGAAATTATGGAGTAGTTTGATGTCAATAGCAAAAGAAGCACCGTAAGGTCTTGTACAATGCAAGGTGCTGAGTAAAATAAATCGAGTTCTTCTTAAGCACCAGTGCTTATCTCTATAGTAGGGGTTGCCTAATTAGGCATCTACCCTCTACAAATAAACACAGGTGCTTAAAAAAATCTGGTTTATTTCTCTAAGCACCTCTCTTAAGCACCTTGCATTGTACAAGGCCTAAAGATTTAGTTTCACAATTTAGATTCTTTTAGCCAACAATCAGTGGCGGAGCCAAGGGGGGGCGAGCAGCTACGTTGCACTGATACGGCAACACCGATACAGCGATACGAGTACGGCGATACGGGATACGGCAATTTCTAAAAACAGCAATATGCGATACGGCTAGTATATATAAATAATTAATAAAATAACATGTAATAAAAACAAACATAACAAAATGTCCTCAACACCATTAGTTGCTGATTGCCTCCAAGGCTCTTTTCTTTTCTAGTCTTGAATGATCATCCAGGTCCTCAACTCCTTATGGTGTATGCACAATAGAAAATACATCAACAAGTAGCAACATCAGCACGCACTTTTATCCAACAAACATCAACAAGCAGCAATAGATAGAAGTGATAGCCTCCTTTGTGCAGCTATTTCTCTCGGTGTACCAGTACTACTACGGAAGCCAGCAAGCACAGCCAAGCAATAATCCAGCACCCTGCATCAAGCACTCAACAAGCACACATCAGACATCACTCGGTGCTTGCGGAAATTGTTTACATTGCGACGGCGGCGCAGCAGAATCGAGGCGATTCCAGGCTGTGGGGACGGCGGCGGCGAGCCACTCCAGGCGGCGGAGGCGACGGCGGAGAGCCACTGCAGGTGGCAGCGGCGGCGGTGAGTCGCCCTCGATCCCTTCCTCATGCGGTCGAACAGAGTGCGAGATAGAGAGATTAGGTATAGGTGGTGGTGGGCTATTGGGCTGGCTCGGCCGCTCGGGGCTGCGCTCTGTTGCTCGCTGTGTCCCTGCCGTATCACGAGCGTGTTGCTGCCGTATCAGCATTTTTTTCTTTTTATTTAAATAAAAAAAGGGGATACTCTTCTGATACGCGTATCGAAGGCGTATCAGCCGTATTGGCGTATCGGAGCCGTCCGGAACGGCGATACAGCACTTTCCTGGCATATCGGTGCTACGTAGGCGAGCAGGGGCCTGCCCCCCCCCCCCCCCCCCCCGCCCCCCCGCCCCCAACGATCGAGCGAACATTGTAGGCAGCTGTCTATTAGGCATTTGCAACGTAGAGCGTACTTGCCCCCCCCCCCCCCCCCCCCCCCCCCCTATTACGTGAATTCTTGAGAAAGGAAAAAAAAAGGCCCATGTACAAGCCCACTAATTAGGCATTTTCTAAGTCCACGCCAAGGCAGATTGGACTTTGCTAAAAAAAAGAAGGCAAATTTGACGATTGGCCGCCTCCGCTAAATCTCCTGGCGCTAGACATTATCTCCGTGATTAGTGCGTGTGTGGTTAGGGATGCGCCGCTGCCGTCCTAGCATGCCTTTGCCGCCTCCTTGCCTTGGGTCTTCCCTAAGAAAAGATATGATTCATATGGCGACGCAGGCTGCTTCACTCACCAATTCTTCAGGCTGCAGTCAACGAACTAGCCAAGGATAACACATCACATTGCCTATTAATCTCTCGCTATTCTCATCTTGTATCATGTTGAATTTCTACATCAGAATTTATTTATTTTGGTTGTGTGATTTGTGATGGGTCGCTGCGCTAGGGTATAGGCACTTGCAATCGTTCGAAACCTCAGACCCGTCAATGAGGTAGGGTTGGGGTTGATTCTCTATGTATATGGCAACGTTGATCAATTTTTGCAAATTAAACAATAAAATTTCCTAATACAACTAGCGATGATTTGCCACTCAAACCTATATAAATGCAAACTAAAAGCCAACCATACGGTAATACATGATTATTCTTGTCTGTATACCTTAAATTTTCCTATGAAAATGTTTTATAGCATGACACTTCATGTCATATTTTAGAATAGTTCGATTATCAACTTCGTCTTCTTGGCACATATCTGAAGCTATTGACCAATTAGCTATTGCTAGACACGCTCCACCTGCAAACAAAATTTGTGTGTCTAGGCAAAGTTAAATTTTAATCACACTTGAATATAGAATTATTGGGTAGTATGATGTGAGGCACAAAATATTTTTTGGCTTCATCGCCATCCCCCCCCCCCCCCCCCCGCCATACCTAAATCCTGGCTCCACCCCTGCCAACAATATGCTGCATTTTTTGCATTCATTCATATATAAATCAGCTTCATTTTATTTAGCATTTCATTGTTCTGGTTCAGTGCTCTGGTATAAAGATTTCATTATTTCTTTGTCCCGTTATTGATGGAATTGATTGCAATTATTTCAATGCACTTTGGTTTTATGAAACATTACTACATTAGTATTTGGAATAGTAATGAGAATTGAAACTATAATACATATAATTTGTTATATTTGCTGATTGTATAGTTGTAGAATGTTTATCATATATCAGTAGCATGCATGGTGCATGCTAAGGTGGGTCTTTTCTCATGCATGGTGCCTGCTAAGGTGGGTCTTTTCTCATGCATGGTCACATGTTGAGTTGGCATAGTTGCATGTTAGAGAGAATTAGATATAGTGGCCACATGAGAGCACATGACGAGAATTTTTACCCGGAACCAGTCCGTCCGACCGATTTGGAGCCACCACTGCATTCCACATTTACATGGAATATCCCGCTTCAAGGAACCAACTCATTCCATTCCACCACCTCAACCAAGCACGTGAATAATCTCCAAAACTAGAACCGGCCCATTATATTCCATCTCAGGACCTCAACCAGACACACCCTTATTCTTTCTCTGTTTGGGCTTCCCACTGGTAGTACACAACAGGTGAAAGGTTTATCCTTTCTACTCTCTTTCTAAGTACCTGGAGTTAATTTATTGTTTAAGTGTTTCTTCTTCCTGCTCTCTTTTATTTCCAAATTTTGGCCTTATACACATATCCTGATTTTCAGTAGGAAGTAGCCCCTTTTCAATTGGAGATTCTGAAATGGCATCACTGAGCGTTACGATTTATCTCAAACCCGCTCTTTTGTAATTATCAGAAGTTATTTTTTCATAGATCTTAACAAAAATAAGTCTTGGGCATTGTAGTTTCTGTAAGGTTGGGCACCTTTTTTCCTGTGTATTTTCTTACACAAACAATTTGAAGTGGAGCTCTTATCAGTAGTTTTAGCTCCTTTTGTTTCGTACTACATGGCCATATTAAAGACATTTCACCTTTTCTTTTCACAAATCCCCAAGAAATAATTCAATTGATTAACCTAAACAGTCTAATTTTGTGTCCCCCAAATTATGTGCAATTGTTTGTCTAAGAAAGTTTCCTCTCTTTGATGGCTTGAGATGGCGGCCAATGTTGGGTTGCACAGTGGCGAGAGTAGCAAATTGCTTTCCTATGTGTTTATCATCCTGCAGTGTCCTTGGTCACGTAGCTTTGTTGAGAATCCAGTGCAAGCACTTTTCCGCTTTAGTTGCCTGTCTTCCAGGAATTTGCTTTCCATCTGACAGTCAAACTTTTCACAACTGAGTAGTGTATCATGCTTTTTTCTTTCTGAAATTGTCACGTGCCATGGAAATGCTTTGGGCCTCATATTGATCTTACATAACCTTCTTCTGTTTTCATGCTTCATGTGATCTAAGTATTGATCCATGGGGTGATGTTTAGGCATTAATTAGTGTATTTAATCTTTCCAATTATTAACTCCATGTTTCCTGAAGTTATATTTTATGCATCTAATGTGAATTTCTTGCTACACACTTATCAAGGTAAGCATAGCTCATCATTGACTAGGAAGCAGGCAAGCTTCCTCCTCTATACTATCTAACAGAACCGAGTACTCTTGTTGATCCATCAATGCTCATGTGTTCTTATTGTCTTACGGTATCAATCATGTTTTGTTTTGCATTAAATCATTTTTGTTTGTTCGATCTTGCAGATGAATTTAAGCCAGCATCTATTGACAAGACTCAAGCTGGCTCTCTGCAGAAGAGCAAAGATAACCGGGTAACTGTGGAATTTCATAACAATCAGCCTGGCAGGCCAAAGGTGGCATTCGAGGGAAGCCAAGAAGAGTACAAGGATAATGATGGTGTCTTGTTTTTTGATGGTGAGACCTTTCGCTTGGAACGATTGCACCGGGCAGTCAAGAGATTAAGGCATGTCCGGGTTCCGGGAGAGTCTGTAGCAACTTCCTTGGCAGCTACAACTACTGGAATGGGTGAATCTCATTCTCCTCCATTAGCGAAAGTTGGCAAGTTGCCTGCAACGAACAAACCTTCTATACACTCAGTTCCGGTAAGTTCTGTTAGCATGTTACATGCCCTAGCTAAATTTAGGTAATTGCTTCATCATTTGTTCATTTTTAGACCTGGGAAGAAGAGGACATGAGACAATAGGTATCCCGTTATATAATTGTAGGTACTTTCTAGGGCAGCCCGGTGCATGTAGCTCCCGCTTGCGCAGGGTCCGGGGAAGGGTCCGACCACTTTGGGTCTATAGTACGCAGCCTTTCCCTACATTTCTGTAAGAGGCTGTTTCCAGGACTTGAACCCGTGACCTCTTGGTCACAAAGCAGCAGCTTTACCACTGCGCCAAGGCTCCCCTTCCAATTGTAGGTACTTTCTAAACTAACAAATATTAAAGCACATAATGTCTTTGTCCAGACTTCATTGTTACCATTGATGCTTCATCTATATGTACTTAGAGCAACTCTAGCAGATTCCCTAAATCTCACCTCCCATCTAAAAAACTGCCATTTTAAAGGATTCAGGGTGAAAATTCACTCTAGCAGATTCCCTAACCTGCCCTCTATCCCTTATTTTTTTAGAGTCCACTCTAAAAACGGAGGATATTCCTAATTTTTTACTTAGTTTGGCCAGATCTCGAAAAGCATCGGCCTGAGCCAAATACCAGTACGGCTTCTATCTTAGCTCTGCTCTGGCCGAACAGCTTATTATGCAAAATATTTCTATTCTATCTTAAGTTTTCTAAACCAGATCATTTTCCTGCTTTCTCTTCATGCGTGAGCTCCAACACACAGTTCTGCTGCATCTAGCCTGCTGCACCTGGCCTCTAGAACTGCAATCCTGTGGCCATTCTCAAACAATGTGTCAACCAATTAGCTTAACTACCAAAACTAAATAATTTGGGCGACCATACAAACCAGATCCAAATTAGACTATCAACACCTCCGTCCGACCTCCAGCAACCAGTACAGAGATGGAACGGACAGACGGATCAGTAACGATCTTATATAGAAGTCGGGAGATACAAGGGAGATTTGGGATGAGAAATTAGCAAGCAGAGGATGGGATGCAGTAGCAGCAGGGGGAGAGGAACGAGAAGTTTGAAGACGATTCATCCATTCGCTGTCATGCGGTGAGGTGCCTCTCCTTCTATATAGGCGATGTTGCAGCATAGCCTTGCTAAGCCCAAGTTTCAATAGCCCATTCTGAAGAGTAGGCCCATGAAGAGTATAGGGGCATGACCCTTGGAGCATGACATTCTCGCCCCCTTAAATTGCGGCTTGTCCTGAAGCTGAGGATGTAGTTCCAAGAAACATCATATCCGCCGGGATCCCATTGTGTTTGGACAGGTAGACCAATAATGCCTGAACAAAATCCAAGAGCCAGTGTAGCACCATCACTCTAAATCTGAACACAAGCACCAGGGTGGTGAAGGAAGCAACCTTCAAGGCTCAAGCCATGTGGATTATGTCCGAGAAGCATCAGGTCCCAACCATGGTCTATTCCAAAGGGCAACTCCAACATGTGCCTATCTGCGCTTGCATATAGGCACTCGTTCCTCATTTGCAATGGTGCCCGACAATGAAGATTCAAGATTCCATCATCCCACTTAGCAAGCACTCGCTGTACCACATGAAATGGCAAGGATGAAACCTGGGAACTCCATGGAGTGCAAAAAGAGGTGGGTTGCATGATCGCGTTGTACCTGTAACATCATATCGTATCAAGGAATTGTTGTTGATTCCAAACTGATTTTTAGTAGCTGTAGCTGCACCAGAGTTCCATGATCCCAACACTGTTGTCAGCTGGTGGGCCTGAAGCTGCAGCGTGAAACTGTACTGTGTTTCTGCACATGTTAGGTATTATCATACGCTCAGGGAGGCGAGGATGCTGTTCTCTGTAGTGGGAATTTTTTTCATCATTGTAAATAGTGTCATGAGTCCAGAATAATGCACAAGCATCAGAATGATTTGTGCAAGACAATGCCATGAACATGCTGCAAGTGTGCTCCACCATTTGGATGTAAACCCTAATAGGAACATGATTAGGCATCCTGGTATCCCAATGTTTTGCAGCCCCCAAATGCAGAGTAGCATCAAAATAGGATTAGCTGGCTGTAGACATGGAAGAGTGGGCCACCAATCCATTAGGTGCAGCACGTTGCCTGTAGGTTCATAAAATGGTGTAGAAAATGCATTCTGAACAAACCACCAAAATAAAGGCATGCCTTCACAACAACCATTGATTTTCCACGAGAAACCAAACTGCAACTCCATGGTTATCCCCATATATTCATGTATGTGCAACTTCCCATGGGGCGAAGTACCAAAGCCATGACTGCTACCTGGAGCCGTGTCCGCCTGGCGCGTCTCCGTGACCATGTCTACGCCCACCATTGCGCTTTGCATTGAACTAGCCGACCACGGCCAGTAGGACAACTATTGGGTGCGCAGTCACCGCGATATCCAGAGCCTGGGCAAGGAAAAGGCGGGAGCGCACTTGGGTGAACGAGGGCAGCGCCGTCGTCGACTGGAGGATCACGAAGGCCTCTCAGCTTCTTTTCGAGCCCGTCAATCATCTGGAGGGTGAGTGTAGTTGCTGACCGGTTTGCCCAAACCCAGGAGGGCCATGGCGATGTGTTGCAGACAACAACAATAATCGTTGATGGAGAGGTTGCCGAGGACGGTGGCGTGGAACTCTTGGCCCAAGTGCAGCGTGCCGCCGGCCTGGTTGTCGAAGAAGTACTCGTGTAGTTGGGCCTAGATCATGTAAGCTGAGGATTTCGGCGGAGTGACTACGTCGATTAGGTCCCCTCGATGGTAGAGGGACCACAAGATGATGTTGTCCATTTCGGGATCATTGAGGCGGTTGGCATGCCCATGCCGAACATGATCCTGCACATGGTGGCGAGCGTGGAGGAAGTTGATGGAGCTACGCCATTGGGTGAAGTTGAGGGCGTCGAGGCCCATCTTGAACTGGATGAATCCCTCGAGGTCCATCGAGGAGAGCATTGTCGGTGGCCGAGGCACGGGGCTGGGCAGCAGAGGCGAAGGGGCACCAGATGCAGGAGGGAGGTTCTCAGCTCCAAGCTCAGCACCAAGGTCGTCGCTTGCTCGGGAGGTAGGACTGGGGGAGGAAACGACAGCGGCGGCAGTGCCGGAGGTCGACATGGGAGAGGTGGGACGAAAACGCGGCTGTGATTACCAAAAAGGAATATGGAAGTGCTTGATATATTCATTAAGTTATTGTACATGATACATATGCAGGTGAGATCCCCTACATGCAGGGCACGATTGGGGAGGTAGCGATAGGCTAGATCGCTTCTGAAGACTTGGACATACTGTTACAACAGAGGGAGGGAGCGAGGCGTAGCTGCTTGATTGGGAGTAGCTCTGCCAGATAGCCGCTTGGTGTACATGGCTAATCTGAACGGGGGCGAAGCAGCGGGCGGGAGGTATGACAATACATTGGTGATGCAGGCGGGAAGCAACAGTAGAACTGTTTTGGGGAGAGCGGTTAGAGAAATTTGTCGGAGGAGACCGAGGAAAATGAGATCAAAGCAGGGTGGTTCAAGATGTGAACGACATGATATGCCAATGAGGTTCTATCAAAATGGAGAGGCAGATACCGATTTTTTTCCATTCGGAGGCTGAGTTGCGGCACGCCCCCCCCCCTCGAAACCTGGGTTCATGATACCATATGGGAATCTGGACCAATATGAATATGTAAGGAGACCTAGACCAATACTAATACTCTTTAACATGTAATACCACGTAGAAATACTCGGAAGTAACAGGGATAGGAAAAACAGAGGAATTTGAGTGGTAGGAATCGAATATTTTGGGATTTTGGTTGAGGATCTTGACTTGGAGTTCGAACCTAGTTATTTTGCTTGTGCCGCTATTGATAGTATGGTTGTCCTTAGACTCATTGTGCATTTTGGGTTCACCAAAGCCTTTAAATTACATGCATGAGCTAGGAGGCAACCACTTGGTAGCACAAATATAGGGGTCGCCAACGATGTTTCCAGTTAGGGGGCGTTTGGTTTGCTGGCCATCCATAGGTGGTTGAGGGATAGCCAGATTTTCAGACGGTACCGCGCGTTTGGTTGAGGGATAGAGTGGCTAGGGATAACCAGATTTTCAGAATATTCTCGTCAAAAGCTGGTTGGCCTCATCCGCGAAAATCTCGTGGATGATGGCAGCCACCCGCGCTCGTCACCTGCCGAAATGTTTACTTGTTATCTCCCGCCCTCCCTTTCTTTCTCGCTCGCGAACGGAAAGTAGGCGGTGGCGGCGATTTCGCATCAGGCGGCGGCGCGGTGAAGTAGGTGCTGCCCCTCCACTTCTCTACTTTTTCCGTTTCTCTCGACGTGTGGGTGATCCGCCAGCGGTGGCAGCGTCTGGTGCTGCATGCCCCCCCCCTCTCTGTCTCTCTCTCAGAGGGCAGTGATCGACGTACTCATGACGAACAGCTCACGAACACAGAAGTTCGCCGCGCAACTGGCTTGCGGCTTTGCTGTTTTCCTTGCCTTGTTTTCCTTGCGTAACGGACGTGCGATCCGGTCACCAGGCCCTCTCTGAACGTGCCATCCCACATCCTATGGATCAAGGCCACACATGCAGCTACTGGCCGCCGTAAAAGAAGCATGACTCGGCCCTACTACTTCTACGCAAAGAAAAAACAAACTAACGCGACACCATGCAAGGTCGTCACACACATGCTCAGTTCTTTCTTTTCATCTTTTGTACAGCGTATTCTCACCTGAGGTCATGGGAAGGGTCCAGGGAAGGGGAGCCTTGGCGCAGTGGTAAAGCTACTGCCTTGTGACCATGAGGTCATGGGTTCAAGTCCTGGAAACAGCCTCTTACAGAAATGTAGGGAAAGGCTGCGTACTATAGACCCAAAGTGGTCGGACCCTTCCCTGGACCCTGCGCAAGCGGGAGCTACATGCACCAGGTTGCCCTTTATTCTCACCTGAGAGGTACTGAACAACCCATCCACTTGTCATCCTTCCAAAACAAACATAAAACTGCTTATCCCCAACCACCATTTATCCTTCCAACCAACAAATGAAATTGGCTATCCTTAACCAGGCGGACAGGGATACCCTCAGCCCATCCATTCTCGGCTTCGAACCAAATGCCCCCTTATTACCAAGGACTATTTTTCTGATACAGACTTGATAAAATGTTAGTCCTTTGATTTGATAAAATATTAGTCCTCTTATTTGCCTCGTCATTAACCACTAAAACACAATAGGGCTATATGATGCATTTAAAATAGCGCCAACAAAAAGTCACACTTTTGCCTTAGTTCAACACTAATCAGTTCAAAAGATTGCCAACATCCTTTGGAACTGCACAAGACAAGTCTTTTGTTTGTGATTTGCTAAGTAAATCATTTATTACTTAGTATTTCAATTTCATCGTGCTATTTTATGAAATACCCAAATATTGGTTGCATTTTTAACTGAACCTTGAGTTGCTTATTGAAAATACAGCCCCGCTGATTGCTGTGTAAACCGTAGGGTCCTATTTGGAATATAAGATCTCCATCATTGTGCATAGGAATTTCTATTCCATGACAATAGGTACTGTTGTGCTGTTTGGTTTGCACTTTGCAGGAATCAATCCAAAGGAGCACTGTTGCAGACAATAGGAACACCGTGGTTCTCTCCAATTTCACCGGAATTAAGGCCCGAGCTCTTGTTTTGTGGAAGTCCAAAAGACCCAAGATAGAGTTCAGACCCCACAAAATGCAACTTTTGTTTCTCATGGGCGAGTGTAGTGTGCACGCGCGCCGGTGCATGGCTTGTGTCTAGGCAGGTCGGGGGTAGTGCATGGGCTGTCCTCCTACAATAATTGCATTGGATCTTGGGGATAGGATGGCTGGTTCACAAAGACCATGCTGAAGAATAGGTGAATGTTAGACCACTGGTGCATAGATGATGCTGCCTGGATATCTATGTTATGGTTGTTTCTTTTGCTCAAAGTTAATTACCCTTTTACCATTCCTGTGTGTTGGCATTCCTCTGTTTCAACCGCCAGTTTCTTTCATGTCCCTGTGTTTTTCCTCTGTTTTAACACCTGGATGGCTGGATTCCTTCCCCATTCCTGAGTATTTTCCGAATCAGTGTTTTCGGTTCCCTCCGTCCCCATTCACATGGCACCCTTGTTTTTCGTGTTTGAACTTTGACTATCAGTTTCACCAGTAATAATTAATTATATGTCATAAAACTTACACCATTGGTAACTATTTTACTACAAATTGGACTTCATAATTTTTGTGACACATAGTCCACTCTTTGTCAAATTGATTGTCAAAGTTGAACCTCGAAATATGTGTGCGCCATGTTAATTGGGACAGAGGTAGTATTGTTAGTTCAACAGTGATTCCCAGCCTCCCACCCATTGCCACTACAGTACAACACTCATCTACTCGTTGTCGTGCCATTTCATGCTCACCTCCTACAGTGCCGCAGCCGTCCTCCTGTATTGCATGTTGTGGCACAAATCCTCCTTTCTCTCGCAGATGCACTTCATAGGCCTGTGCACGCTAGTTCATTTGACTGAGTTTATATTCAAACTGCATCAAGTAGCAACTGCACTTGCACAATATTTATAACACAATATTGTATCTTGAGTTTGTGACTAGATTTACCTGCAAATGTGCACCAGTGCACCCTAAATTCGTAGTTAAAATTGTCAGATGATGAATCTATGGACATGGTTTATACAAGTATTGTATGGAATCTTTGCCGACCTTCATGATTTGATGCTGTACAATTTCAGTCTAATACTAGATATTTCAAGAGGCCCTTGTGTATCTAATAATGATTCTGACTATCCTGCAGGTTGAGGTTGAGCACATCGACATTGGTGAACCTGAAAATCCAGGTAACTGCTTTAATCTGCTTATTCTTGTATATGTTCATGATGTGGAAATTAAGTTATTTAGTTTCTTTTACTGCCTTGAATACGGGCCTCTTTGATTCTAGAAGATCCTTTAAGTATATTTTGTAGGATTGTATTGAACGCTTGTAGGTAAGTCTGTCATTGCAATTTGCAGTCCTGTTTTTCAGGTTTTACTTTCCTGAGATTGGCTAATTCACTCCTTTGGTCTTATTTAAATCTGTAACTTGTTGTGGCCCTGCAATGTTGTTTCTTTTATCGCCCCTCAAATGTTTTTGTAGAAGAAAACGAGCCATGCCAAGCCCAAACAGTTGCACATGAGTATTTGGATAAGTAGCATCTGTTCCAAACGTTGTCTTTGCGTTTACGGGATATTGGCATACCTATTCGTGATAACCTCAAATGTTTTGTTATAAAAAACGAGGCATGCCAAGTAGCATCGGTTCCAACGTTTGCGGGATAAGTAGCTTATGTATTCTTATCGGTAGGGTTTTTAAGAGGGGGAGAGAGAGAGAGAGGGCTAATACCCTAAGTGAGGCATCACGCAAAGTCTTAATCCTTCTGTTTCTTGTTGGATCTCAAAGCGGTGAACGTGCTAGTCCATTATACATAGAAACCACTCGTGGCTTGATCCACAGCTGAATCCAAACTCGAACTCAAGCCATTTGGCTAGCACGGTTGCTCGGTGATCTGAAGGGGAGAAAGTTGACACCGTCAAGCTCAAGAGCATGTCCGCACTGGCACTCAGCAAGAACCCAGTTTTCCCCGAGCGGAGCAAGCATATCGACGTCCGGTATCATTTCATCCGTGAATGCATGGAGAATGGGAGCATCTCTGCTGATTCTCTTGGCACCAAGGACCAGCTTGCAGACATCCTAACGAAGGCATTAGGGCGGGTTCGTTTCCATGAGCTTAACACAAGGATTGAAAGGGTCAAGATCAGCGCCAAGTAGACACACAAGAATCAGGGGGAGAATGTTAGGAGTAATCCTAGTGTTACATTTACTTAGCTAGGGAGTGGTAGTCTATATGCATATGCATCTAGACAGCTAGTAGCCATTTTGTTTTTTGCATGTACTAGCAGCGGCTAGAGCTGCATGGTCAGTTTAGCATTAGAACCGACTTCCCCATGTACTCTGTAGACCCAGAGGGCAGCCGTACAAGCCACAGGTTCAGAAATAAAACTATCCTGTGTTCAGCCCAGCTCCCCTCCACTTCTATACTTCAGCTTATTTGTAACACTCCTTTCTCCATATCTTTCTTGAGCTAACACACCGTAGCTTTGATACCAAATACTTTTTTAACACGGGGAAGGGGACCAGAATGTCCCCGAAGCTGCTTCATATATCAAAAATGATGGTACACCACAAAGAGGAATGATGTAGGGCCAAGCCCTTTTTTGCCTGATCTTCACGAATTGGGGGTGGATTTGGGGAGAAAAACAAGGCACAAGGGGAAAACACTCTTTTCGACAAGATCCACACACAAGATACTCAGATCAGAAGCCTAAGGGATAGATCTCAAGCATTCAACAACACCAAAGGAAAAGATATAAAGGTAGTTCATCAAAATCTATTGGAGAGATGGGTCTTGATAATCTACAGGAGGATCCTTTCTCCCTTAGGCCTTGTTCGGTTAAACCTCTCCTAGAGGGGATTGGAGAGGTTTGGAGGGGATTGAGTGAGATTTGACTTGTATGGGATTTAATCCACCCCAATCCACTTCAATCCCCTTCAATTTTGTTGCAACCGAACAAGGCCTTAGGAGGCCTTGAGTGAGATTTTGACTTGTATGGGATTTAATCCACCCCAATCCACTTCAATCCCCTTCAATTTTGTTGCAACCGAACAAGGCCTTAGGAGGCCTTGACAACGATGGGTGGTTCTTCTCCACTTTGGAGGCCTTCATCTCCAATGGAGGAATCCCACTAGGGGAGGTAGATGAGCTAAGCTCTCTTTTCTCTCAATTCTTAGCTTACCCTAATGAGGAGGTGGGGGAGATATATATGTACATAAGCTAGTCCACAAAGGGGTAAGTGGGAGAGGGATACATGGACCTCGGGCCCGAAACTGCACGCAGGCAGGGGCTGGATGTCCGGGCGGTTGACCGGTTGTTCATAGGATGGATGTCTGGTGTGCTGCTGGATGTCTGGCTTGAGGGCCGAACCTTCTGATATCTGGGCTTGAGTCCGGATGTGGGCAGGCTGGATGTTCGGGCTTGAGTCCGGATGTCTGGCGGCTGAGCAGGGCAGTCCTTCTCTTGTTCTTCCGTCTTTGTTTCCATGCTTCCCTCATGGATGGTGTAGTCATACTCTTCCGCATGAACTCCTTGCCATGTGTGAAGCTCTGCTCAAACCTATGTATGCACGAGGAAGGAGGATCAAGTAGTATACCATTCTCGAAGGGGACAAGAAGACACGTGTATGAAGATTCACCTTTATATCTTTGAAGTAGATGTTGCGCGGGTGTTGACAATGGGGCTCTTGACATGGTGATGTCCGAAGGGTGCTCCGCACTAAGGACCCTGAAAGAAAACTAAGATTACAAACATGTCCTCCCTTTTCACAAACAGCGAGATTACAACCAGAGCTGATCTGGATATGGCCGCCGCATTATTTACCCGGAAGAAAGAAAGGAAGAAATTCTGGCTGGCAGCGGGAGGGAGGAAGGAGGGTGGTCGGAGTCCAGCACAGGGCCGAAGTCAGTGACCAGCTATTATGTAGCACAGGCAAGGGATGAACCTATATTTATCTTCTCAATGTAGCACAGGCTTAACTTCACATCCAGGGGGTACACAGCCTTTTATGTAGGACTTACAAACTGTCCTAGCCCCAACTATCTGTTTACTCTTCTACAACTAATAGATAGTTTGGCGCTTGTGCTATGAATTTCACTAGCAGTCAGCTTACTTCTGAGTGCACTTACTACCATGCAGCTGTGATATAGCTGGACTAGAAGCTTTAGGCAAGTTGTATACATCAAAATGAAAAGCTACTGCTGCCGACATATTGTCACGCCCTGCTTGGCGGATCTGGGGAATTTTGGGAAGAACACGAGCTAGGGTTTCGATCTGGATCGTATTATCTCGAATATGCTAAGGTATATTCCTCACAGAGGGAGGTTTAGGTATACATTGTAATGAGATAAGTCTCAGAATGAATCGATACAAGCGCTCTGCGCTGGCCGTTATATAGCCTCGACACTAGCTAAACGGTAACAGTAACCGGCAACCGGATGAAACGGTATAGTAACCAGGCGAGCCATGCGAGCCGTCCGATCATCGCACTATAACGCATCCGGTCCGTCCGTTATCTGAATCTTCACGATCGCTAACTGAACTCTACTCTGCACCTGACACATATGCATAGGTAGCTAATTTTTCATGCCTATTGTACAACATCCACAACTTGATTATGACTACACTAGGAAAAAGGCCCGTGCGTGGCAACAACAACAACAACAACAACAACAACAACAACAAAGCCTTTAGTCCCAAGCAAGTTGGGGTAGGCTAGAGGTGAAACCCATAAGATCTCGCAACCAACTCATGGCTCTGGCACATGGATAGCAAGCTTCCATGCACCCCTGTCCATAGCTAGCTCTTCGGTGATGCCCCAATCCTTCAGGTCTCTCTTAACGGACTCCTCCCATGTCAAATTCGGTCTACCCCGCCCTCTCTTGACATTCTCCGCACGCTTTAGCCATCCGCTATGCACTGGAGCTTCTGGAGGCCTGCGCTGGATATGCCCAAACCATCTCAGACGATGTTGGACAAGCTTCTCTTCAATTGGTGCTACCCCAACTCTATCTCGCATATCATCATTCCGGACTCGATCCTTCCTCGTGTGGCCACACATCCATCTCAACATACGCATCTCCGCCACACCTAACTGTTGAACATGTCGCCTTTTAGTCGGCCAACACTCAGCGCCATACAACATTGCGGGTCGAACCGCCGTCCTGTAGAACTTGCCTTTTAGCTTTTGTGGCACTCTCTTGTCACAGAGAATGCCAGAAGCTTGGCGCCACTTCATCCATCCGGCTTTGATCCGATGGTTCACATCTTCATCAATACCCCCATCCTCCTGCAGCATTGACCCCAAATACCGAAAGGTGTCCTTCCGAGGTACCACCTGACCATCAAGGCTAACCTCCTCCTCCTCACACCTAGTAGTACTGAAACCGCACATCATGTACTCGGTTTTAGTCCTACTAAGCCTAAACCCTTTCGATTCTAAGGTTTGTCTCCATAACTCTAACTTCCTATTTACCCCCGCCCGACTATCGTCAACTAGCACCACATCATCCGCAAAGAGCATACACCATGGGATATCTCCTTGTATATCCCTTGTGACCTCATCCATCACCAATGCAAAAAGATAAGGGCTCAAAGCTGACCCCTGATGCAGTCCTATCTTAATCGGGAAGTCATCAGTGTCGACATCACTTGTTCGAACACTTGTCACAACATTATCGTACATGTCCTTGATGAGGGTAATGTACTTTGCTGGGACTTTGTGTTTCTCCAAGGCCCACCACATGACATTCCGCGGTATCTTATCATAGGCCTTCTCCAAGTCAATGAACACCATATGCAAGTCCTTCTTTTGCTCCCTATATCTCTCCATAAGCTGTCGTACCAAGAAAATGGCTTCCATGGTCGACCTCCCAGGCATGAAACCAAACTGGTTTTTGGTCACGCTTGTCATTCTTCTTAAGCGGTGCTCAATGACTCTCTCCCATAGCTTCATTGTATGGCTCATCAGCTTAATTCCACGGTAATTAGTACAACTCTGAACATCCCCCTTGTTCTTGAAGATTGGTACTAATATACTCCGTCTCCATTCTTCTGGCATCTTGTTTGCCCGAAAAATGAGATTGAAAACCCTGGTTAGCCATACTATCGCTATGTCCCCGAGACCTTTCCACACCTCAATGGGGATACAATCCGGGCCCATCGCCTTGCCTCCCTTTCATCCTTTTTAAAGCCTCCTTGACCTCAGACTCCTGGATTCGACGCACAAAACGCATGCTGGTCTCATCAAAAGAGTCGTCCAGTTCAATGGTAGAGCTTTCATTCTCCCCATTGAACAGCTTGTCGAAGTACTCCCGCCATCTATGCTTAATCTCCTCGTCCTTCACCAAGAGTTGGCCTGCTCCGTCCTTGATGCATTTGACTTGGCCAATATCCCTCGTCTTCCTCTCTCGGATCTTGGCCATCTTATAGATGTCCCTTTCGCCTTCCTTCGTGCCTAACCGTTGGTAGAGGTCCTCATACGCCCGACCCCTTGCTTCACCAACAGCTCGCTTTGCGGCCTTCTTCGCCATCTTGTACTTCTCTATGTTGTGTGCACTCCTATCCAGGTATAGGCGTCTAAAGCAATCTTTCTTCTCTTTAATCGCCTTCTGGACATCATCATTCCACCACCAGGTATCCTTATCTTCGCTTCTCCTTCCCCTGGACACTCCAAACTCCTCTGAGGCCACCTTACGAATGCAAGTCGCCATCTTCATCCACACATTGTCCGCATCCCCTCCTTCCTCCCAAGGGCCCTCCTTAATGACCCTCTCCTTGAACGCCTGAGCTACCTCCCCCTTGAGCTTCCACCACCTCGTTCTAGCGACTTTAGCCCGCTTATCCCGCTGGACACGAATCCGAAAGCGGAAGTCAGCAACCACCAGCTTATGCTGGGGTACAACACTCTCTCCAGGTATCACCTTACAGTCTAGGCACGCACGCCTATGTTCCCTTCTCGAGAGGATGAAATCAATCTGGCTAGAGTGTTGGCCACTACTAAAAGTCACCAGATGTGATTCTCTCTTTCTAAAGAGGGTGTTGGCTACAATCATGTTGTAGGCTAGAGCAAAGCTTAAGACATCTTCTCCTTCTTGATTCCTGATGCCATAGCCAAAGCCCCCATGCGCCCCTTCAAAACCTGTGTTAGATGTACCCACGTGGCCATTGAGGTCTCCTCCTATGAAGAGCTTCTCACCAATCGGTACACTCCTAACCATGTCTTCCAGGCCTTCCCAGAACTCCCTCTTGGTGTTCTCATTGTGGCCTACTTGCGGGGCATACGCGCTGATAACATTGAGAACCAAGTCCTCAACTACCAGCTTGACCAGGATAATCCGGTCCCCACGTCTCTTGACGTCTACCACTCCATACTTGAGGCTCTTGTTGATCAAGATGCCTACGCCATTTCTGTTTGCAGCCGTCCCCGTGTACCATAGCTTGAAGCCGGTATCCTCCACCTCCTTCGCCTTCTGTCCTCTCCATTTGGTTTCTTGGACGCAAAGGATATCAACACCTCTCCTCACCGCTGCATCAACTAGCTCCCGAAGCTTCCCTGTCAGAGACCCTACGTTCCAGCTACCTAAGCGAATCCTCCTAGGCTCGGCTAGCTTCCTTACCCTTCGCACTCGTCGAGTCAAATGCGAAGACCCTTGCTCATTTTCCACTACATCCGGGCGCCGATGTAGCGCGCCACTAAGGATGCGACGACCCGATCCTCGCTCACTTGCCACCGTATCCGGATCAAGATACGGCGCGCCACCTGGGGGGTGACGGCCCGGCCCTTGCCCATTTTCCACCACACCTGGGTTCCGATGTGGCGCGTCGCTGAGAGGGTTACGCCCCAACGAAAATCTTTTGGGTTTCATCTCCATAAGAGTGGCTGAGTTTTTACGTTGGCTCGCCAAGCCTATCACAACCCTCCTCCTTTACCCGGGCTTGGGACCGGCTATGTTGAGACAACATACCCGTGCGTGGCAACAGGTATAAAATAAATTTAAGAATTCGTGTGGTAATCAAGAGTTTACCTGCCGGCAGTATCAATTTGTAGGTTCCAACACGTCTGCTTCTGCTTTATCTTCCCTTTGTCTGAAACTACTGGGAAGCCATGCCACTATCAAGATGCGAAGCTAATCCTTAATAATCAAAAAACGATACTATTTAGGTATGGATGTGAAACTGGCCTATAAAGAATAACTTACAGTTTTGCTAAAGCACATCTAGATGTGCAATAAGTATTGCACATCTAAGTCCTATGTCATTGATCTTATGTTGAGATTCGTGTGGATATTTTCTTTTCTTTTTTCTTTTCCTCTTTATGCTTGATTCACTCACTTAGATGTGCAATAACTAGAGCACATCTAGATGTGCCCTAGACACATCCAATAACTTATTGATCAAGCTGATTAATCATGGCAGATTTATGCTACTTCCAGAGATTACACAAATAATGAATTATTATATTTGATCGTCGTCCACCACTTCAGCCATGTATGCACAACAAACCTAAGCGGCAATCCTCCTCCAAATCCAATCCCATCCCGCAGTTCTCCTTCAGATCCTTACACAAGGCATCTATTTTCCTATCTTTTAGGCGTCAATAATAATACCAAATACTAACTCCATGCTACACTGAAAGTGTTGAATTACATTGCCTTAATTTTCAGACCCTCTAGGTGATGCTTTTTCATGTCTAGAATTGACCCTCGAGGTGATGCTTTTTCATGTGCTCGACTTGCTTGTTCACTTGATGGGACTGAGAGTTGGCTAGATGTTAGCCCAGATTTTCTTGTTGCTTGCCTACGGGTGGATTATAACCGTATGATACTTCGTTAATAAAGCTCCTACATTCGATGCAAAAAAAAAGGCAAGAGCGTCAATCAATCTATACTCCTTGTGGACTAACATTGAGAAGCATAAAAACGGTAAAAGCTTTGACACATGCTGCGCCACTCCTTCGTTGATTCGCAGTTATGTCGACTAAAGCATTGTCTATGTGCAATATCCTATTTATTTAAGAAATTAAGACATAATATTAGGCATGAGAGACCAGTCCAATTTTTGTTGTAAAACTGCAGGATGTTTCAGGTCCTCTAAATCAAATTAG
Organism: Triticum aestivum; assembly: GCF_018294505.1. Classification (NCBI taxonomy): domain Eukaryota; kingdom Viridiplantae; phylum Streptophyta; class Magnoliopsida; order Poales; family Poaceae; genus Triticum; species Triticum aestivum. Next base: position 236,782,600 of record NC_057809.1, read on the forward strand.
ATAAAATTAAACACTTAATTCTCATGTCTATATGATGACCCGAAGAAGGTGTCAAGCAAAGCATATCATAATAACTTTATTTGTGCTCCTTTATCATGGCTGAGAATAGAAGGATATATGAAAAAGAAGAGTAGGAAGACCGAAGTAAAACAATAGGGCCTGCTTAAAATTTTACCATATGTGGCAGATGTCAATGAGCCTCCATAGCAAGCAGTGCTCTGCTGACTTGCTGAGTACGCAGTCTGCAGCTAGGACCCACGGGACAATAGTTAGCCCACTGTTTTGTGTGTTTTTTGGTCCACTTGCACTCATAGTTCTTCCACGAAACAGAAGCTTCCCACTGTGGCTCTATGCATGATCAATAGAATGCAGTAGCCAGTAATTGCATGTGACGGTAATTAGTCATGATCTCATTGAGTTTCTGCATTAAATTTCCATTGTTCATGTGAAATGCCTAAGCATGAGGCCTGTCTGTCTGTACATAGCTACAAAACAGCTGGAGCAAATTGAAATTTTAGCAGTGTAATCTGGCTGCCATTATTGATCCTTGATTTTTTTTGACTTGCATATTGATCCTTGCTTTGAAACTTTAGACATAGATTAGTTGAGGAGCTACAACTATCTGTCAGGCTCTTCCCACAAAAGAACTGTCAGTCAGGCTAATGCTTTGACGCTTTGTGTGTACTACATGCATGCTCGCTGTATATCTACGCCGCCCAGGAGCTCATGTGACCGCACCTGGCTACGAAAGCGTATGCGTGCATGATCGCCACGCGGATGTGCAACGCGCATCTTGTAGCGTGGCGGCTTCGGCCCATCGCCATGTGAACTTTACCCCTGGGGTGAACACAATGCACGCTGGCCTGCACCTTGGTACTCTATGGCTTCACTCACACAGCATGCCGGCTGCCAAACCGGGTTCGGTTGCGGCGCCCTTGTCCATGCACTATCGTGGCTGGCCAGGTTCAACGATGGCAGCCTGCTCCGTGGGTCGGCGTGGCATGCTCTGACCGGGTTCGATGGCGGCAGCCTCTTCTGTGCTCTCGTCCCCGTCAAGCGTCGGCACCCTCGTACATGTCAGCTGCACCAGCCCCTGGCAGTGGCAGATGTAGTATGGCGCGTCGGCACCCTCGTACATGTCAGCTGCACCAGCCCCTGGCAGTGTTGGATGTAGTATGGCATGGACGCCCTCGCGGTTCATGTTCTCTACGGTGGTAGAATCCTTCTGCCCGTGGGCGTCTGCCATGTACCCTGGTTGTGTTGAATTCGGATGAAGGCGTGGGACGCGACTCCCGACCAGGCCACACGTCATGGATGTACTCGCGAATGATGAGCGGCTTGGCGAGGGTGCAGCCATCGACGATGAGCACGGAGACCTTGCATCCATGGATGGGGTGTATTCGTGCATCAGATCTATCCAGCCTACTTCGCTGTGAAGCGCCCATCTCCTTGCCGCAGCAAGGATGATGGGGCTGGATGGGGTCTGGTCTGCTTTGCCGTGCCTGACCTGACCTCGGCAGCGTTTATCTCCTTGCCGTGTTAGGGAGCAGGGGGCTGGATCGAGAGAGGTGCGCGACGTATGGCATGGGACGACGTACGAAACATATGTCACGGTCGAAGAGAGGAAGGCTGCTGCCGATGTTGGGATGCCGGTGAGGGAGATGACGACCAGCTGGCGGCAGCGAGCGGTGGACGTGCGTAAGACGGTGCTATGTGTTTGTGGGAGGAGGGGCTCCCGGACACTCACAGGAGAGGCGACAGCGGTCGATGTAGTTCCCGATGGGATCAGCATCAGCCTTGACGTACGCCTCCTTGTGACCTCGTCCGCCGCTCCTCCGCCTCCCGCGGGATTCACCCGTCCTCTCCTCTCTATCTAAGGGCATGTACAGTGGTTGATAAGATAGTCTTATTTTAAGTCTTGCATGTAATTTAGAGATGACAAAAAAATGTCTACAATGGGTTATCTCTTAGTCTTATCTTCAATAACTAGTCATTTCTAAAAATATGGTGCGACATATTGTGTACTAAGATATCATCTCTTGTCTTCTCTTAAATAGGAGAAGACAAGCCTTTTCTTATGAGTTCTCTCTCCTCCACCTCATCATTTATCCTACGTGGCACTCCTAAGATAGCACCATTGTACATGCCCTAAATATATGAGGCTTTAGTCAAGGCAGATTCCAAGTCAAGTCAGGGTCCACAAACTGAGTTGAGGAAACTGCATTTGGACGAAAAAAATAATACAGAAGGCGTGCATGCGGACCACGGAAACCGGTGCAACCTATGAGATTGCGAGAGGAAAAACCGATCGGGCGAGGTGGACCGACGAAATTACGGACGAAATACTCCTTTCCGGTTTATAAGGCTCAAGTATCAAATCTCATCAACCAAGGCATTTTGTGAGTGGAGGAATGTATCTTGTACTTTACAAAACTACCCCAATTAAACTCATGCATTAATTTGGATTAATTGCAGTGCATGCATGCTTGGCCACTAGATGAGTAGGAGCATTACATGCATTGGTGTTGTTCCTCTTTAATTCTTGCATGCAAAGATTTAATGCGCATTGGAAACTAAAATGAGATGGAGATGAGCCCTCTAAATTGGAAAAACAAAAAAATTGAGATGAGCCTTATAAACCGGAAAGGAGGGAGTAAGTAAGTGTAGATATAGCTTAATACCAACGATGACATAGCAGCCATGTGGTATCCACATCATCCGAGAGCACTTGTGGAACCACTCTAAGGTCAAATGTGGACTGTTTGAATAGTTCAATGTTGCGTTTTAAATGGTTTTGGAGTTCAGGGTTGAAAAGTAAACTTTTGCCTTCCTTGAGCGTTGATAAGTGGACCTTTTCTTTTAAATAATGTGATCATGGTGATTCTTCACCATGCATCCGATGCTACAATCAAGTTTGCCATCCGATTCAAATGGAGCAATGAGAAAAAAAACATTTATACTCTAAAGCGTTGCCAAAGATTGTGTTATTTATGATATGCTAAATTTCTTGATTTGTCGGCCAAGATTGTAATAAATGTTCATTTGCCCCTTGCTAATGACAGGACCAAGAAACAGTAACAGGAGCTCTAAATATCAACCAGTCACCACGGACCCATTTTCCTCTTCGCCTGATCCCAATGACCAAGATGAAAACCTAGACATACTCGGTGATGATGACAATGGCTCACCCAATAATATGGCCTCAGCACAAGAGACGTCTTATCGCGGTTTTGACATCAACTTACCAAATCAGCTCGACATGGATGATGAGGTTGCTGATGTTGATGTAAATGACGAAGCTGAGGAGGGACTTAATGCAGCTGAGGCGCTGCGAGCTCAAGTCAATGCAGAAGGACAGCAGATGGAGCAGGCCACTTCTAGTTCAAGTGGAAGCAGCAGCGGCAGCGGGAGCGGAAGCGGAAGCGGGAGCGGCAGCAGCACCAGTGGTAGTGACGGCAGTGATGGCGATTCACCCAGCTCCGGAGGGGATGTTGATATATGAGTTCGGTTTCAGGCTGCTGACCTAACTTGCTGTCTATGAATCGCACTTAAGGGCATGTTTGGATCATGTCCTGAAGCAAGATTGCCTGGCCTTAAGGGTGCCTGAGATCTTGCCTGGATTCTGCTCAATCATCTTATTATAGCCTGGCCTAAAAACTTGTCAATGCCATTAGCCTGCCCTGGCCAGCCAGGCAACATGATTAGCCTGGGCCAGGCGTCCCGTTTGACACGCCTGGTGGGCTGATGCATCTGCCTGGTACTATTTTAATATTTCTTTTGCATGGAAGTGATGGACTGATGGGTGTCCAGAGTTTTATCTACCTAATTGTACTGTAGTACGGCGACTATCCACCAAACGCATATGAACCAGGCAAGCCTGGGCAGGCAGAATTCTTCAACTTCTCCGGCGACATCCAGGCATTACTTTTTGCCAGGCATAAGGGCCAGGCCTCGAACTAAACTGACCCTTTGTTTCCTTCGACCCATTTCTACTCCGTACTAAACCAACATCAATTAATAATTAATATGGATAGGGAGGGAGCGATCATTACTAAAGGAGGTACGAGTGATGCTATATGGATAGGGAGTGTATTTCTATCTTCCCAATGCACTTTAAAGTAGGGAAAAATATTTCTCTCTTATCACACGGTAATCAAGACCAATAGCAATCTACATATGTTTTTTTTAATTTCTACATGCACTTAGCTCATTGGGGGTTGAGTAATTAAAGAGGAGAGAGATGGTAGCTTGTACCTTTCCAATGCATTTTTTACTCAATCCCATAATTTGTCCTAAAATTTCTAAATGTACACTCTTTACCGGACGGAGAGAATATGTTACTCTTCAATGTGGCTAGTCTTATAAGGCTCAATTCAAAAATCTCATCAACCAAGGTAGATGATAAGTGGCGGAATAATTTTTGTAGTTTATAAAAGCACTCAATTAATGCACTCGTTTTTCTCAAAGAATTGTGTTTATCAATGTATTAATTATAATGCATGCATGCATGAAGTACATGTATTGGTCAATTTTCTCTTAATCCTTGCATGCAATGAATTAATGCACCTTAAAATTTAACATGTTATGTGGAACAATGAAATTGAGATTTATAAAACGGGAAACCTAAAATTTTGAGATAAGTCCTATAAATCGAAAAGGAGAGAGTATATCTAAGTTACATTATCGCTGGGCTGGACATCTGAGCTATCATTTATTTGTAACCTCATCGAATGTAGGTCTTCATTGAAATATATGTAAATCAACAATAATCTTTTTAAAGAAATTTGAAACTAAACTCAGTTTTTATGACATGGTCAAGAAAAGAATTACGGTAGTTCAAACAGAGGGCTTCAATGATTTAGACAAAGGGCTTCATGCAAAGCACACAGACACGATTGAAGCATATGATTTTAATAGTTTGAACACGAACCATAGTTTGCCCTAACATGTCAGCTTATTGGGTCAATGTTAGGGCATGGCCTTGATAAAAATGTTATACTCATAACCTTACCCATGACATGTTGGGTAGGGTTTGGACGCAACCTATGGACTTGAAATGAGTGCAGATATTGCCAGACAAGTGACTATTTTTTTGGTAATCTCGAGATGGAATTGTAGTACCTTAAAGAGCATCTCTAGTTGCCCAAAAAAAAAAAATCCAATTTTTTCGCATCCTTCGACAAACAATATATGAGCTCCAACGGCTGCCCTAAACGCAAAAAATATGTGGTCCCGTTTTAGGGCTGCCCAAAAACCAGTCCCAAGTGATGTATATTTGCATCACCCGGCTGCGTGCCCAAACACACGAGCTCCAACAGCTGCCCTAAACGCAAAAATATGTGGTCCCGTTTTAGGGCTGCCCAAAAACCAGTATTTGCATTACGCGACTGTGCCCAAACACAAAACCGGCTGCCGACCCGCGACCTCATGGCTGAAACTTCCAGCCGTAGCCGCGCACGTGCCTGCTTTCCTTTTCGGCACGCCGTCTTTGCCAAATCTCCCGACTTTCAGTCGTAGTATCGTCGTCGCCAAATTTGCAGGCTTACGGCCACCGCCTGCCGCGGCACGCCGCGTCGTTGCAGATCTAGCACCCCATGCCTCTCTCTGGTTGGCGCATTCGTCACATCGCCGCCACCAAACTCGCAGCCCGCCGCCTCCACCGCCACGAAATCCGATCGCCTGCGCCCTCGCTGTCACCAAATCAATCGCTGTCGACGCTCACGCCGCAAATCGACCGCCACCTCTCCTCTCTCCGACCATCGGGAACTTCTGTTGCCGGGATCCACCATGCCACGCTTCGCCGACCAAGGAGCTCCACCAGCTTCCACGACATTTGTCGACGGGACTCCGGTTATTTCTCAGCCGAGATCATGTAGTAGGGCGTGTTGTATTGGCTCAACACGTATGACTCGTCGGACATCGCCGCCCACGCCTTCGACAAAGCGTGTTTGCGGCTCGGACGACCAAAGCAAGACTTGAACTTCTTAGAGATCGAAACTCAGGCAGACGCGGAGCTCATCGGTCCCGAGATAGATATGAAGACCTTCGTGGAGGAGACACAAATTGATGCAGAGCATTCTACGGTCATCCCCGTGGACCTACCTACATCTCCCACGACACCACTTGGACCAAAGACAAGAGCTCGAGTAAAGGCTATCGAAGATAAGGTGAACTCGCTCCTCTTCGAACTTATACATTCTTCATGTGAGACATGGCTACTACCTCAAGCGAAGACCCTATGCGTGATCAGGTACTTAGAGGGAAGTCACAGAGCAACTTGTGATGACCCGAGACCGACGCTCCAGATGCCTTCCTTGTTTTGCGTGTCGGCTCTGTTAATTATTTGTTTGTTACATTCATCATCACATCATTCACATTGCATAGACACTCCGTTGTCGTCATGTTTTCAAAAGTTGCATTCGCTCATAGTCACCGCTTCTTCGTTGTCTCTGTTGACCTTCTCTTAGACCAGCCAGACCACTCTCTTCTCTCTCTCTTTTCTGAGCCCATTAAACCCCTTGCCTTCGTTGACTGTTCCGAGACCAACTAGGTTTTTGAATCCCTCTTGTCTGGCCATTTAACCTCTCTGCACAGTGCACCGACCCCTCGCATGCGTGTCTGAAACTTACCCGAACCTGACCCGGGCAGTCGTGATCGATGGGTCCGGATCATCCCCAAAAATATCTTCGCTCTCTCAGTTGGACGCCCATAGCCTATTTTTCTCGACCGCCTGATTTTGACCGGAGGGTCCAAAACTTGCCCCTCCTAACCCACCTACCTATTTAAGTAGTGCAATCATCAGACAAATCCCTAATTTCTAGGGATCCTCCTACCCGCCGCCAGTCCGCTGTGTCCTCCTCCTTGGGATCCCCTCCCGATCTAGACCACCAACCAGAGCCCGCAACCACGATCAAAATCAACCACGATCAAAATCCTCCCCGACCGTCTCCCTCGTCTTGCGTGCTTGAGCAATCAGTCGCCCGAGCCCCGTGCTCCTCCATCCCGCCTCGTCGGCTAACGACCGGCACCGTCGCCTGCGACCATGAGTTAAGCGCCCACGCCCTGTCTCCTTCCCCCGTTTCTCTCGTCCCCCTCTCTCTTATTCATCCATGTCTCTCAGGTTTCTGAACAGGAGGGAGCCCCGTCCCCGCCATGGATTTGACCATCGCCGCCGAAGCTCGACACCATGGTCTTCTCTATCACCGTATAGCCAGCTATCGAAACCCCACCAAATCCCACGCGCAGCGCCTCCCTACTCGACCTTGTGCTCGAGGACACATCGAGCTCCATCCTCTCGATCCATGGCACCTCTGCGACGAGGCGCCCTAGTTCCGCGTGATGTAGGGTGGAAACCCTAGGGGCCGATCTTTCACGAAAGGAGCGGATCCTGCGATGAACACGAGGGGAAATCACAAAGGGCACAAGGAGAAACACTCAAACCAACAAGATTAAGTCACATGTGCTAGATCCATGAACACAAAAGGAGATACAAGATCCAAAGTCAACAAGGGACGATACAAATGGTAACCGGTCTTCTCTGTGAGGAGGTCTTGATGGTCTTCTCCGTGAGGAGGTCTTGAATCCAAGTGGATCTTCTCCGAAGAGGGGCCGCGGTCTCTCTCGTGGAGTAGATCCGGATGGATGAGCGAAGCTCTATCTCACGAATGAGCTAACACAACGCTAACCCTAAAACGTAGGTAGGAGGAGAGTATATATAGTCTAGGGGGCGAAAGGGTACATGGGCCTCGGCCCTTTACTGTGCGCAGACAGACGGGGCCGGACGTCTGGGCCTTCGGGAGGAGCTGGATGTTCGGGGCTGGGGCCGGATGACCGGGCTGACGGGGCTTCTCTTCTGTCCTCTGTTTGCAGCTTGTTCGGATATCCGGGCGTTGGGGCCGGATGTCTGGGGCCTGTAGATGCTCGACGATTGGAATGCTGCTGTAGTTGATGTCTCCAGCGGCCGGATGTCCGGGCCCTGGAGCTGCCTTCTTCTCCTTTCGGCGTTCCTCTTCATCCGTGGACTTGGCCTCTTGTCTGTCTTCATGTGCATCTTCGGGAGGGTCCTCTTGGTACCTAATCATGCACAACATTTCGGACTTAGGTAATAGCCATGTCTCGAGAGGGTCATATGTAATATCACTAAGGAGAGAAGTCACCTCGGTCTCGAGAGCTCTAGCTCTAGCTCGAGTCATAGGTCCTCTTGGCACTTCGTGAGATGATGGTAGGTCCATGGGGATGACCATAGGATGCTCCGCAACATCTCCCCTCCCTTGGGAAGATCCGACCTCGGATCGAAATCCTCATCACCATGGTAGGGCGAGAGATCTTTGATGTTGAAGATGTCGCTCACGAAGTACTTGTCGCGTGGAATGTCGATCTTGTAGGCGTTGTTGTTGTAGCATTCAAGCACCTTGAAGGGTCCATCCGCTCGTGGTCGAAGTTTGGACTTGCGTTCGTGGGGGAAGCAGTCCTTGCGAAGGTGTAGCCACACAAGATCTCCAATGTTGAATATCATGGGGTGCTTGTTGATGTTGAGCTTGGTCGCAAGTCGTTGTACTTGGCGCTCGATGGTGTGCCTTGTATCTTCATGCACCTTCTTGAGATGGTTCACACGTGCACTTGCATCCATATTGATGCGCTCTTGTAGTGGTAGCGAGAGAATGTCCAAAGGGGACAATGGGTTGAATCCGTAGACGACCTCGAAGGGGGACTTGCCGGTAGTTGAGTGTCTTGCGTGGTTGTAGGTGAACTCGGTGATAGGTAGACACTCCTCCCACTCCTTGATGTTCTTCTTGATTAGCACTCGAAGTAGAGCGGAGAGTGTGCGGTTGGTCACCTCCGTTTGGCCGTCGGTTTGAGGATGGTAAGCCGTGGAGAAGAGTAGCTTGATTCCGAGCTTGGCACATAGGGTCTTCCAAAAGTAACTCAAGAACTTGACGTCGCGGTCCGAGACAGTCTTCTTTGGCACTCCATGTAGTCGTAAGATTTCCCTACAAAATATATTGGTAACATGTGAAGCATCGTCGATCTTGTTGCAAGGAATAAAATGTGCCATCTTAGAGAATCGGTCCATAACAACAAATACCGAATCCTTTCCATTTCTAGTTCTAGGCAATCCAAGTACAAAATCCATGCTAATATCTTCCCATGGTTGATATGGAATTGGGAGAGGCATATAAAGTCCATGGGATTGAGCTTTAGACTTAGCTTTGCGACATGTAGAGCATCGGTTGGTGAAGTGGTGGACTTCGCGAAACACCTTGGGCCAATAATAGTTCTTGGAGAGCATAGCAAAAGTCTTGTCGCATCCAAAATGTCCCATTAGTCCTCCTCCATGAGATTCCTGCAAAAGCAACAAACGAAGAGAAGACTCGGGGATGCAAAGTTTGTTAGCTCTCATAAGATATCCATCTTTGATGTTATAGCATTCCCAAGATGCATGCATCATACACTTGGCATAAGGAGTAGTAAAAGTGGGATCATGCGCATACAAGTCTTTTATGTGCTCAAAGCCAATGTCATCCAATTCAAGTTGAGTAACAAGCATGCATATGCGGGAAAGAGCGTCCGCCACAACATTTTCCTTACCTTTGATGTACTTGATGACATAAGGAAAAGACTCAATGAATTCACTCCATTTAGCACGACGCTTGTTCAACTTAGTTTGACCCTTAAGGTATTTAAGCGTTTCATGATCAGTATGAATGATAAATTCATGAGGGCGAAGATAATGTTCCCATTCATGCAAAACTCGCACTAAAGCATATAACTCTTTGTCATAGATGGGGTAATTGAGTTGCGCCCCGGAAAGTTTCTCACTAAAGTAAGCTATGGGGCGCTTCTCTTGCGTTAACACACCTCCTATGCCATTACCACTAGCATCACAATGAATCTCAAAGGGTTTGTCAAGTTGGGTAATGCAAGCACGGGAGCATGAGTAAGCAAATTTTTAAGCTCATTGAATGCGGTATCTTTGGATGGTCCCCAAACAAAAGGCACATTTTTCTTGCTCAAAGCATGCAAAGGTGAAGCAATGGTGCTAAAGTCCTTCACAAATCTATGGTAGAAACCGGCTAAACCAAGGAAGCTACGCACTTGATGCAAGTTGGTTGGTTGTGGCCAAGTTTTAATAGCATTGATCTTAGAGTCATCAACATGAACACCCTTAGAGGAAACTACAAAACCGAGGAAAACAAGATTATCAATGCCAAAAAGGCACTTTTCCATGTTAGCATAGAGATGCTCTTTTCGAAGAGTTTGCAAAATGGTCCGAACATGGGTGACATGATCTTTAAGAGATTTGCTATAAACAAGGATATCATCGAAGTAGACCACAACAAACTCACCAATGTAAGGGCGAAAGACATGATTCATAAGACGCATAAAAGTACTCGGTGCTTCCGATAAACCCATAGGCATGACTAACCACTCATACAAACAAAACTTTGTTTTGAAAGCGGTTTTCCATTCATCACCCTCTTGTACGCGGATTTGATAGTAACCACTTTTATGATCAATTTTGGAAAATATAGTGGCACCACTAAGTTCATCAAGAATATCATCAAGGCGTGGAATGGGATACCTATAGCGAACGATGATAGCATTGATAGGTCTACAATCGGAACACATGCGAAAGATACCATCTCTTTTGGCACAAGAATGACCGGAAAGACACAAGGACTCAAACTTTCGCGCACATGTCCATGGTCTATGAGATGCTTTACTTGCCTTTGTATTTCTTTGGTTTCTTCGGGGTTGACGCGACATGGAGCTTTGTTTGGAAGTGGTGCTCCGGGGATGAGGTCAATGCGGTGCTCGATGCCTCGTAGTGGAGGTAGTCCCGGAGGTAGCTCGTCGGCGAAAACATCTTGGAATTCCTGCAAAAGAGAAGACAACACTAAAGGTAGAGTGTGAGAGGTGTTAGCTTGTGGTGCGTCGTCCTTGCACAAAAGGATGTAGTGTATCACACTAGATGGGTTCTCACACACTTCTCTTATCTCACATTTTGTGGTAAATAGAACTAGGTTCTTCTTTTCGCTCATCGTGGAGGCACTCGATTTGGGTTTGTGGCGCTCACTCTCTTTTTGGTGGTTCGCTCTCTCACTATTCTCTCCACGATGGGTGGCTTGATTGTCGGCGATCACTTGGCTTGGAGCCATAGGGCGAAGTACGTACTCCTTTCCTTTCATCTTGAAGATGTAGTGGTTCGTTCGGCCGTTGTGGATGACACCTCTATCAAATTGCCATGGTCGACCAAGAAGAAGGTGGCAAACGGTCATTGGAACGACATCACACTCCAAAGTGTCTTCGTAAGCTTTGATTTTGAAGGAGACTTGCACTCTATGCTCGACTTGAATAGTGCCGGAGTCGCTTAGCCATTGAACTTTGTAGGGATGTGGGTGCTTCGTCTTGGGCAATTGGAGCTTGGAGCAAAGTTCTTCACCTGCTAAGTTATGGCAACTCTCTCCATCGATGATGACCTTGACGGACCTTCCATTGATGCCGGCCTTGGTACGGAATATGTGGCATCTTTGGTCTTCTTCTTGGTGATGTTGAAGGGTCAAGACCTTAGAGACAACAAGAGCGGGACTTGAATCTTCATCACAAAAGACTTGTTCCTCTTTATCATTCACTTGTCGGTGCATGGCGACTTGCTCAAGTGCTTTCGTTTCTCCTTCACTCATGGAGTCGTATGTACCATCGTCTTTGACGATCATGGTCCGCTTGTTGGTACACTCAAAGGACTTGTGGCCTCGGCCTCCGCATGTGAAGCATTGGAAGGAACTTGTATTGACGGTCTCATCGGTTGGGGTGGATGATGGTGAAGCTCTTAGCTTGAAGTTGCTGATTGTAGGAAGATGACTTGGGGTTGTCGAAGCTTTCTTGTAACTCGACTTGTCGATGTTGCTTGTAGAAGGCTTTGTTGATGTAGACGGTGTTTGAGTCGTTGATGCTTGGGTGTTGGAGAAACCATATGACTTGGATGAGAACTTGGCATACTTGAAGTCATCTTGCACTTGACGTTCCGCTTTGGTAGCTTGATGCACTAGCTCGATGAGGTTCGAGTATGGTTGGAAGTCGGCGATCTTCTTGATAGGGTTATTGAGTCCATTCAATAAATGTGCCATAGTTTGCTCATCATCTTCCGTGACATTGGCCCATATCATTGCAATCTCCATTTCCTTGTAGTACTCTTCAACGCTCTTGGTTCCTTGCTTAAGTAGTTGGAGTTTCTTGAAGAGGTCACAGTTGTAGTAGGTAGGCACGAAGCATGCTCTCATGACATCCTTCATTTGTGCCCAAGCAGTGATGGGTGGTTCACCTTTTGCCTCTCGGCGCTCAATGACTTGTTCCCACCAAATGAGGACATAGTCTTGGAACTCAAGGGATTCCATCGTGATCTTCTTCTCTTCTTCATAGTTGTGCAAGCGGAAGATTTTGTCGACCTTCAATGCCCATGAAAAGTACTCTTTGGGATCGTTGCTTCCATTGAGCTTGGGCATGGTGAACTTTAGCTTGCGGTAGCGTTGCTCTTCATTGTGTTCGGGTCGTGGATGATGACGTCCTTGACGAGGAGGATCGTTTCTCACAACTTGCTCTTACCGTGGAGGATTTCCATTGTCTTCTTGCTATTGTTGAACTTGATGTTCTTGGCGAGCTTGTGGAGGAACTTGTCGAGCTTGAGTTGCACGCGAGCTTGATATATGCGTTCGTGAACTTCTTCGCGAAGTGCTTCTTCATGTTCATGAGCTTGTCGTCCTTGGTTGGCTACGACTCGACTTGATTCTCGGAGGGCTTGTTGCGCCTCAAGTGCTTGAGCTTCTCGCAATTGTTGCTCTTGACGTTGTGCCTCAGCATCTTGTGCTTCTTGGTGAAGACACGCTCGCTCTTCCTCTTCGTGTTGGCGTTGTCGTTGTCGTTCTCATGCTTGCGCAAAGGTAGCTTGGTTTTGACAATGTCGTTGTTCTTGCGAGTTGTTGTCGTGTAGAGGGTTGCGGTTGGCTTGATGATCTTGGCGCGCGGCATGATGAAGAGTATCCGATGTCGGTGTACTTGAGCCGGAGATGGTGTAGTCGGAGTGTCGCTCCGTCTTGATGAGGACGAAGTGGATGAAGAGCGGTTGAGCAACAAAGCACGAATCTCATCCATTCTTGCATCATTCTCTTGCTTGTGGTCATCGAGCTTGTGGTCAAAGTAGTCTCTTGTACATTGCTCGGAGAGTCGCAAGTCGGTGGCGAGGTTGTCGATGCGTTCACTCATTGCTTGTTGCTCTTGATGCAAAGCACATTGTGCACCAAAGAGGTGGCTCTTTGTGACGTAGGAGTTCATGTCGTCGTCTTGCCCGATGAAGAGTGGGTTGGTAGAAGTACTTGGCCTATCCATCATTCCAAGATAAATATGTGAGTGGGAGAAGGAGAAGAACTTATAACAAATGTCCCTTGACCGATGTTGAAGATGGATCAAAGATCAACTCCAATGTGGAACAAGGAAATAGAACAATTGGTACCAATTCTTGTCGGTTTCTCACACCTACACAAGTAAAAGCTTATGGTGGAGCTTGGTTAGGATGGTGGCACAAAATTTGATGCAATTGTTAGTGAGCTTCAATAATGTTGGAAAAGATTCTCAAGTTTGCAATGCAACAAGTAGACCAAGCAATATAAGGTACACGGAAACACACACGCAAAGAGATAAGTGGGGTCGTGCAACCAAGGATGAGCCAAAATGTGGAATCCACGAAAATGCTCTTATTGCACAACACTAGAGAGACGCTAGCACGATTGCACAATAGGTGGATACGAAGACTTGTGGACAACCTACTAAGCAAAAATGCAACAACTTCTATCCCAAGTATACTCTATGTATGGTGTTTCGATGATATGATCCAAGATGATCTAGTATGACAATCTTAATGTTGTATGATGCTATGGTTCTTGCTTAAAAGCTCTTTGCTTATCTTCCCCTTTTTCTTAAAAGCTTGTTTGGCTCTTTGTTGTTTGAGCTCTTTTCTCATGCAATGCTTCACGAACCAAGATAGCAATTGTGTATGCGATGACAACCTTGTGACACAAGAGATGATACCAAGATATGCACCAATGATATGTATGTATGCTATGGGAAGTATGATCACTAATGTGCACAAGTCACGTTGCCGGCAATACTCAAAGGCTAGTCTCTATGGGTAAGCGACGCAAAAGAGTAAGGCTATCATGGCTATTAACATAATGGCAAGAATGATGTATCACTATACCAAGATGACTTTACCACTTCTTGCTTACGGTATGGTGTCAAAATGGTGTAGTGGCTGTTGTCGATGACGCATCCGTGGCGAAGATGAGCGGTGGTGATGTTGATGCCGAATCGTACCTAAATAGCCGAAACACAATAGGACACGGAACCGCAACTCAAATTCTCAAAGCAAAACGTGACAAAATTGTCGGAGTTGGTAGTGGTAAGTGATGGTGGTGTATGTGGTATATGGCGGTGCTATGCGGAAGTGGTGGTGGTATGCGGAAGTGTATGTGGGCACCGGAACAAAATTTGGCGAAGTATGGATGGAAAAATGGGTGGTGGATGGAAGTGATGCTGCCAAGGGCCGGATCTCCGGGCTTGATGGCCGGATGTTCGGGTGGCCGGATGTCTGGGCTGTCGGGCCGGATGTCTGGGCTCTGGATCCGCGGACGAACTCGATGAACTTCGCGTGGAGAGGTCAAATCCGGGTTCGGAGAAATTTGTGGATGGAAATTGGGGAAAGTTGATGGAAAGCTAGATCTACCTGCAATACATGAAATCCGCGGATCAAATCCAACAAAACTTCATCACACCAACAAATCACAAAAAAAATTTGGGGCTATTTTTGTGGGGAATTTTCAAATCAGGGAGAAAACCAACAAAACAAGGCTAGAAAACAAAGAGGGGAGGCTCCGAAATCGTGATCAATGTGGCTCTAGATACCAAGATGATGTAGGGTGGAAACCCTAGGGTCCAATCTTTCACGAAAGGAGCGGATCCCGTGATGAACACGAAGAACACGAGGGGAAACACGAGGGGAAATCACAAGGGGCACAAAGAGAAACACTCAAACCAACAAGATTAAGTCACACATGTGCTAGATCCATGAACACAAATGAGATACAAGATCCAAAGTCAACAAGGGACGATACAAATGGTAACCGATCTTCTCCGTGAGGAGGTCTTGAATCCAAGTGGATCTTCTTCGAAGAGGGGCCGCGGTCTCTCTCGTGGAGTAGATCCGGATGGATGAGCAAAGCTCTATCTCACAAATGAGCTAACACAACGCTAACCCTAAAACGTAGGTAGGAGGAGAGTATATATAGTCTAGGGGGCGAAAGGGTACATGGGCCTTGGCCCTTTACTGTGCGCAGACAGACGGGGCCGGACGTCCAGGCGTCGGGCCGGATGTCCGGGCCTTCAGGAGGAGCCGGATGTCCGGGGCTAGGGCCGGATGTCCGGGCTGACGGGGCTTCTCTTCTGTCCTATGTTTGCAGCTTGTCCGGATATCCGGGTGTTGGGGCCGGATTTCCGAGCCGGGCCGGGCCGGATGTCCGGGGCCTGTAGATGCTCGGCGGCTGGAATGCTGCTGTAGTCGATGTCTCTAGCGGCTGGATGTCCGGGCTCGGGGCCGGATGTCTGGGCCATGGAGCTGCCTTCTTCTCCTTTCGGCGTTCCTCTTCATCCGTGGACTTGGCGGCTTGTCCGTCTGCACGTGCATCTTCGGGAGGGTCCTCTTGGTACCTAATCACGCACATTATCTCGGACTTAGGTAGTAGCCATGTCTCGAGAGGGTCATATGTAATATCACTAAGGAGAGAAGTCACCTCGGTCTCGAGAGCTCTAGCTCTAGCTCGAGTCATAGGTCCTCTTGGCACTTCGTGAGACGATGGTAGGTCCATGGGGATGACCATAGGATGCTCCGCATCACCGCGCCTGCTGGCCGCCGAAACGAGCAGGAGCTCTTCCATGGCGCCTCCTTCCGCTTCCCCCCTGCTGCAGAACTCCATTGCCCCTGCTCCTCTTCACCTCACGCGCTGACCGACCGCTGCCGCCTCGGGACCATGTTGGCCTACCTCCTGCCCCGAGCTCCTCCCAGGAACCAAATCCTCCACAGTTCGCTCCAGATCCGGCCGGCATCCGCTAGGTTTCCCATTCCTGGCCGGATCCCACCGTCCCGGTCCTCCCCTGCAAGCTCTTGCCGCCGTGCAGAGTTCCTCCTGCCGCCGCTGCTTCGCTGGAGAGCTTTGCCGCGCCAAGCTCCCTTGCTTCTTCTGTGTCTAGCTATAGCTCGAGCGCTATGCTCTCGCTCGTGTGCATCGACCACACGTGGGCCACCTCATCCGCAGTGCCTCCTAGGCCCAGCCGTGCCAGATCTGCCTGCAGCCTTGCCTCCCACCAACTAGGCCTCAGCCCACTAGGTGAGGCCACCCCCAGCGCCCACTATCCTGTGCAGCCCGGTAGACCAGATTCGGCCCGGCTACATTTTTTCCCTGCTGACGTTTTTCCTAATATCCAGTGCATGCATAATTACAGGAATGTCACTATTTTGTATTGTTAATAACTAAATGTCCACGCATCATAATTGAACAAACTAAATATGTAAAATACTTAGAATTTCATCTAGTTTCATAATATGATGCTCTCATCCATGTTTAAAATGTTGTTTGCATTTATTTTGCATAATGACTTGTTAAAATGCTTTATTTCATAACTAAATAACCATAGCTCCGTTTTAATAAACTTTATATGTAGATGGGGTAGAAAAAACCATATATTAACATGGTGGCCTTACGTTGCATGTTTAACAACTCTAAAATCATGTATCGGGAAGAACAATACCAAATTCAAAATATGCACATGGGGATTTTTCGGAGTTGTTGTTTGTTGTTCCGGCCTCATTTAAACTTGCCTAAATAGTTAGTTTACTTATGCTTCACCTCTTGCCATGTTAACCAACATTTAACATTGTTGAGTACATAAACGAGATTTTTGAACTAAATATTCGAATGTGGTGTTTCGTCAGTAGGCAACTCGTTGCATATTGAGCTCCACTTAACTTGTAGTGTTGTTTGTTGCACTTTGCCATGCCATGCCTCATTAAACCGGACATGCATCATACTTGATTGTGCATCATGCCATGCTTATGTGATGGTTGTTTACCATCATGTTTGCTTCTTTCCGGTTGCGCTTCTCCTTCATAGTTCTGGTTACGTTGTGATTGTGAGGATCCGTTCGACTACGTTGGTTCATCTACGTCATGGACTCGGCCGTATTCCTAGTGGGATTTCAGGCAAGATGACCATCACCTTGGATCTCACTACTATCTTTGCTATGCTAGTTGTCTCGATGCTATCGCTATGTCGCGTTACCTACCACTTGTTTATCAAGCCTCCCAAATTGCCATGATAGCCTCTAACCTTTTCACCCTTCCTAGCAAACCGTTGTTTGGCTATGTTACCGCTTTGCTAAGACCCTCTTATAGCATTGATAGTTGCAGGTTGTTCCATGTTGGGACATGAATATCATGGGATATCACAATATCTCTTATTTTAATTAATGCATCTATATACTTGGTAAAGGGCGGAAGGCTTAGCCTTTTGCTTGGTGTTTTGTTCCACTCTTGCCGCCCTAGTTTCCGTCATACGGGTGTTATGTTCCTTGATTTTGCATCCCTAACACAATGTGGATTTATGGGCCCCTCTTGATAGTTCGCTTTGAATAAAACTCTTCTAGCAAGGCCCAACCTTAGTTTTACCATTTGCCCAATAATAACTAAAACTTGCATAGGGACCGGCTAGCACCCGAGGTCTCTTAATCAACCGCCCGGGCCAGTGGTCCTCATGAGTGTTGGTCCAACTTGTCAACCACTGGTGGCCACCAGGGGCAACTCTGTGATTGGCCTATCGGAAGTTTGGACAATCCGATCGTGGCCTGAGACGAGATACACACAGCTACTATCAGGGTGTCGGCACGTCGGGAGGTCTTCCTGGACTTGTTTTACCATTGTCGAAATGTCTTGTGCACCGGGATTCCGAGTCTGATCGGAGGGTCCCGAGATGGAGGATTGTCTCCGCGGATCGTGAGCTTGTCATGGGCTAAGTTGGGACACCCCTACAGGGTTTAAACTTTCGAGAGCCTTGCCCACGGTTATGTGGCAGATGAGAATTTGTTAATATCCGATTGTAGTGGACTTGAAGTAAACTTAATTAAAATACACCAACCGCGTGTGTAACCGTGACTGTCTCTATTCGATGAGGTTCGGGAAGAGAACACGGTTGGGTTATGTTTGAACGTAAGTAGTTCAGGATCACTTATTTATCATTCTAGTTTGCGACCGTTTGTGTAGTTTCTCATCTTATTCTTGTACTCGTAAGTTAGCCACCATACAATGCTTAGTCGCTTGCCGCAACCTCACCACTTATCCATTCCATACCCTTTAAGCTTTGCTAGTCTTGATACCCATGGTAATGGGATTGCTGAGTCCTTGTGGCTCACAGTTTACTATACCAACAGTTGCAGGTGCAGGTAATGCGATGATCTGACGCGAGTGCGATGTTTGCTTATTTGGAGTTCTTCTGCTTCTTCTGCCTCTTCTTCTTCTTCTTCTTCTTCTTCGATCAAGGGATAGATTCTGGGTCAGGGAGCCTGGGATTAGCAGGGTGGATGTCGTTCTTCTTTTTCGTTTGATTTCATCCGTAGTTAGATCCTGCTCTTCTGTATGATGGTTGATATGTATTGATGTATTGTTGTATGAATGTTGTAACTTGTGGCGAGTGTGAGCCTTTATCTTGTATTCTCATCTATTTAGTACATGGTATGTTGTAATGATATCCACCTTGCTATGCGCTCGAAATGCGGTTGTGCCCCTATCATGAATTCATCACGTGATTGGGATAGAATTGCATCTTGGGCGCGTCACAACTACATCCAACGACCAAGACGACGAGGACACCAAGTACAAGGAACAAGAAGAGGAGCTGCCAGAAAATCTCCAGCCACCAAAAGACCGAGACTTGTCGGACGTCCGACGCCTGAAGCTCCCGCCAGCCCAAGTCCCAGCTAGTGAAGCCTATAGCGGCCGGACGTCCGACGCTCACCGGACGACCGAGAACTTACAACGGCCGAATGCCCGACCACCACCAGAAATCCAACACCTGCGGATCAGAGCCAAAACGTCAGAAGTCTAAGCTCCTTCGGACGACCGGTGCACCAGACGTCCGACCCTGACCGAAAATCCAACATCGCCCATCCAGAGCCAAAACAACGGACGTCTGACAACTACCGGATGGCCGAACCCCCGCCAACGACCGAACATCCGGTAACTGTCGGACGACCGACGCCTGTCTGTGCACAGCACGTTGGGCCGAGGCCCATGTACCCCTTCGTCCACATAGACTATATATACTCCTTCTCCTCCCTCTTTCTAGGGTTAGCATTGGTTTTAGCTCATATGAGAGACAGAGCTTTGCTCATCCACTTGATACCTACTCCATTGGAGGCCAAGCCCTCTAAGGGAGTCCTGGATTAGGGGGTCCTCAGACAGCTGGACTATATCCTTTGGCCGGACTGTTGGACTATGAAGATACAAGATTGAAGACTTCGTCCTGTGTCCGGGTGGGACTCGCCTTTGCGTGGAAGGAAAGCTTGGCAATTTGTATATGTAGATCTCCTCCCTTGTAACCGACTCCGTGTAACCCTAGCCCCTTCCGGTGTCTATATAAACCGGAGGGTTTTAGTCCGTAGGACGACAACAATCATACCATAGGCTAGCTTCTAGGGTTTAGCCTCTCTGATCTCGTGGTAGATCAACTCTTGTAATACTCATATCATCAAGATCAATCAATCAGGAAGTAGGGTATTACCTCCATCGAGAGGGCCCGAACCTGGGTAAACATTGTGTCCCTCGCCTCCTGTTACCATCCGCCTTAGATGCACAGTTTGGGACCCCCTACCCGAGATCCGCCGGTTTTGACACCGACATTGGTGCTTTCATTGAGAGTTCCACTGTGTCGTCACCATAAGGCTTGATGGCTCCTTCGATCATCGGCAACGATGCGATCCAGGGTGAGGTTTTCCTTCCCGGACAGATCTTCGTATTCGGCGGCTTCGTACTGTAGGCCAACTCGCTCGGCCATCTGGAGCAGATCGACAGCTACGCCCCTGGACATTAGGTCAGGTTTGGAAGCTTGAACTATACCGCCGACATCCGCGGAGACTTGATCTTCGACGGATTCGAACCCATGTCAGGTGCGCCGCACAATCACGATGGGCACAGTTTAGCTCTGTCGCCGGACAGTGTTCGGGAAATCACACCTGTAACTACTCCGGCCTTCAATCCGGAACATATCGCGCCATCCGAGGATGGGTGGATGGACCCCTCCACGGAGGCCGCACACTCAGCGGTGATAGAGCCGAATTCTGACTTCACCTCCTATGAGACCCGTGTTGCCGGACACTCGGATTCGTCCCCGGCCACAGACTCCGAACTGCCCGCATCTGTGCCTATCTAATCCGATTGGGCACCGATCATGGAGTTTACCTCCGCGGATATCTTTCAGTACTCGCCCTTGGGCAACGTGCTAAACTCATTACGGTCTCTCTCCTTGTCAGGAGACCCTTGGCCGAACTATGTCTGGCTCGAGTGGGAAGCGGACGACGAAGAAATTCGTGCCCCACCCACCACCCACTTAGTAGCCACTGTCGACGACTTAACCGACATGCTCGATTTCGGCTCCGAAGACATCGACAGTATGGACGACGATGCGGGAGACGAATAGGAACCACCGCCCACAGGGCGCCGGACTGCCACTTCATCACATGATATATACATGGTGGATACACCCAAAGAAAATGATGATGAGGAACGGGAGGAAGCAGCGAAGGATAATTCCCTCGAGAAGCAACCAAAGTGACGGCGTAAGCGCCGCTCCAAATCCTGCCTCGGCAAAAACAACGATAACAGTGCAAGAAAGAGTAACACCCCGGTCGACCCCAAAGGAGACAACGACCACATGAACCCAGCGGTGGAGCAGGGTGAACCAGTGGACGGCGAACATAATACAGAGCCGCTGTCCGGTGACGACAACCCCGAGGGTAAAACTCATCAAGCTGGCTCCGGAGACATGAATAGTCCGGACGACGATGCACACATCATCCCTGAAAGACACTTGGAACAAGAGAACCTTCATAAAAGGCCCATTGAAACCGCGCGGAGCCTGAAGAAGTAGAAGAAAAGGCTTAAGACCGCGCAGAATATGCTCAACAACAGATGGAATAAAGTGCTTGACATGGAAGAAAAGTACGGCGGTAATCGCCACACAAAAAGCTATCCAAAGTACAAGCTGTTGCCTGAATTCGACGACGAGGCCTTAGAGCCCACTCAGCCGGAAAATAAAATGGCCGATCAACCGAACCGGCCACCCCGTGGTCGCGACAGGGCGGCTAATGATGACGTACACAAGTCAGCACACGACCTACGTGAGGACCTACACAAAAAGCCGGTTTGACCAGGTCCATTTACGGATCTAGGAAGCATGTTCCGGCACAGAATCATCGCTTCCCAAATAACTATACTGACAGAATAACAGTTCGGAATAAAAAACGAACACTACAACCGTCAGACACACCCAAATACAGGGGTGCCATGCACCCCCTATGCTTCACCGACGAGGTGCTGGATCATGAATTTCCCGAGGGATTCAAACCTGTGAACATAGAGGCATACAACAGAACGACAGACCCTGGGGTCTAGATCGAGGACTTTATCCTCCATATCCACATGGCTCGTGGAGATGATCTCCACGCCATCAAATACTTGCCCCTCAAGCTGAAAGGACCAGCTCTGCATTGGTTAAAGAGCCTCCCCGAAAACTCAATTGGAAGTTGGGAAGAGCTTGAGGATGCTTTTCGGGCCAATTTTCAAGGGACTTATGTCCGACCTCCGGATGCAGACGATTTCAGTCACATAATTCAACAGCCCGGAGAGTCAGCCCCGAAAGTTTTGGAACAGATTCCTCACTAAGAAGAATCAAATTGTTGATTGCCCAGACGCCGAAGCTCTAGCGGCTTTCAAACATAGTTTCCGAGACGAATGGCTTGCTAGACACCTCGGCCAGGAAAAACCAAGGACAATGGCAGCCCTAACAAGCCTTATGACCCGCTTTTGCGCGGGCGAGGATAGTTGGCTGGCCCGCAGAGACACCAGCGACCCAAGCACATCCGAAGTCAGGGATGGCAATGGAAAACCACGACGCAATAAAAGCAAGCGTTGAAGCAACGAAGACAGCCTAGACAACACGGCGGTAAACACCGGATTCAGGGGCTCTCGACCCGGTCAACGGAAAAAGCCATTCAAAGGCAGCAGAGATGGACCGTCCAGCCTAAACAAGATTCTGGACAGATTATATCAGATTCATGACACCTCCGATAAACCTGCAAATCACACCAACAGAGAATGCTGGGTCTTCAAATAGGCCGGCAAGCTAAACGCCGAACACAAGGGGAGGGAGACACCAAGTGAAGACGAGGATGAGCCTGACCAACAAAACACTGGGGGACAGAAAAAATTCCCGCCAGAAGTCAAAACAGTGAACATGATCCACGTAACGAAGAGGAGGAGCACACGCGCACTCCGAGACGTACGCGCCGTAGAGCCCGTTACCCCCAAGTTCAACCCTTGGTCGGCCTACCCAATCACTTTTGATCGCAGGGATCACCCGACTAGTATCCGGCATGGAGGATCGGCTGCCTTGGTACTAGACCCAATAATTGACGAATACCATATCACCGAGTCCTTATGGACGGCGGCAGTAGTCTTAATCTGATATATCAAGACACAGTCCGCAAAATGGGGATAGACCCAACAAGAATCAGCCACACCAATACTACCTTTAAAGGAGTAGTACCAGGCCCAGAGGCCCGCTGCACGGGCTCTCTAGTACTAGAGGTTGTATTCGGTTCCCCCGACAACTTCCAAAGTGAAAAATTAACCTTCGACATCGCTCCATTCCGAAGCGGCTATCAAGCACTACTCAGAAGAATAGCCTTCGCTCGTTTTAATGCAATACCACATTACGCTTATCTTAATCTTAAGATGCCCGGTCCACGTGGCATCATCATAGTTAGCAGAAACTCAGAGCGTTCCTTACATGCGGAGGAATGTATGGCGACTTTTGCAGCCGAACACTGAACGACCCCTCCAACCAGAATAAATGATCAGTCGTCAAGACCGCAGACACGGCTAGACGAGTCTGGTGCACCCCTCGCTGTAACAGTTCAGATCAACCCGAGATTGGGTCGATGGATACACCCCCATAGGTGGTGCTAGGGGCTTCCCGCATGTAAAAAGGACTATAGTTCGGCTTGACCTTACTTAGATTGAATTTCAATGGTCTATTAAGAATAACCAATTTTCCGCACATAGACTTTCACCTGGGTTTTTTCTCTCTTGCAGATGACAATCGTGCTACACCCTTCCAGGACACGGCATAACGGAGACACAGGCGCAGACGTGCAGCAGGGCCCCGCTCAAAGGTTTATTTTTAGATTAAAACCTTGTGTAAACCTTTCTCACTGTCTCTTGTTGCTTCACGCCCTCTGGATACTTAGCACAACCAAGAGGGATGCTGACGTTATTGGCATTTTCGCCACGTCATACTGATGCACGTACCTGGAAATTCAGGGTTCATTATCAAGGGCTTTGTTCAGCCCGATATATGTTGTAAAGTCCGAATACCTTAGGGAGTGTTCGGCGTCGCGAGTTTGGGCTTATATGCATCAGCTCCGAATCATGTCTTTGATCAAATGTTGGGTTTGCTCGGCTCCCGTGTTTTGTTACCTTACGTTCCGTTCTATCGGCTAAGGTGGCACCAAGAGAACTACTGCGATTGTGCCCTGGTTCATCCGGATGAGCACCTCAGTAGAGAAAGCCGAAAACTGACTGTCATGATAAAGCGCAAGACTCGTCAACCACTCGAGGACTTAGCGGAATCTTCATGATTCCTCCGCATTAATGAAGGACCGGTTTCCCGGTCATGTATGTACACGCACCGTATTCGGATAAGGGCGGAAGTACCAGGGGCTATATAGTAGCCCCACTGTCAAACTCCTATGGCTAAGTGAAAGTGTTAAAGCAATATAGTCCGATTGCCTTGTTCGCCGCGCTATCACCTCCTCCATGGACCAAGACGTTGGATCAAGTGTGAATACGTGCTTTCCGAACACCCCCGCATTATGTGCGTGGGGGCTGAAGCCGACGACTGCAAACTTTCAGGTTATATACTTACATAAACAGCCGCACAGGAGGCATCACAATACCTTCAGGCAATAAATACAGCGTGTGTAATTCAAATAATATTATTTTTACAATGGGGATACATGTCACTCAAACATGATACTCTTCGAGCACCGAGCCTCTATTAAACGAGCGCCTTCTAGGACATCTTCTAAGTAGTGCTCGGCCGAGACCTGGCCTACGGCCGGACCCTGGGTTGCAATAGCGGTGGCATCCATCTCTGCCCAGTATGTCTTAACACGGGCAAGAGCCATCCGCGCACCCTCTATGCACGCCGACCTCTTTACAACATCAATATGCTGCACAACACCAAGGAATCGTTGCACTAAACCAAAATAACTATTCCGCTTTGGTCCTTCCGGCCAAAGATGATCCACGACAGACCTCATGGCAAGCCTGGACAACCTATGGAGCTCAGCCCACTCGGCCATTTGCTCATTTAACAGCAGCGGACGCGTCGGAGCACCGAACTGCAACCAGAACAACTTCTCCAATTCGTGATCTTCTTGATCTTTGAAAAACGCAGTCGCATCAGCAGCACTCATTGCCAAGTCCGAATACGCATCTGCAGCATTCCATAATCGATCCAGAGGGGCATACTTCGAATCTCCGAACTTCGTCCGCAACAAAAAGGGCTTTCCAGCCATGATATCTCTGGCTTGAAGGAGCTCCTCCTTTGCCGCTCTGATTTTAGAACGGGTTTCCTTGGCTGCCTCCACAGTTCTCTTCAGGTCAGCCACTCCCTCTTGGCTTTCCTTTTCAAGAAGCTCATATCGGTTGTCAGCATCTTTCAGCTCAACAGCCATCTTGGCTATTTCATCCTCGCTCTTGCGATGAGCAGCCTGTTCGGCTCTTAAGTCTTCGGCCGCCTTTAGGGCGGCCGCATCACTTCTCCTGGCTTGTTCCTTGGCTCGGGCCAGTTCCTCCGGAAGGGTCTCCACGGTGGCAGATCCATCTGCAGTCACAACATATTATAGATACTAGCATCATGCTCCTCTTAATACTTGTTGACCACCCAAAAATACATACCCTATGCCTCGTCAAGCCGCTTGTTCACAAGCGCAATGTCGTCATCTGCCGTGTCCAGTTGCCGGCTCATTCCGGCCAACTCAGCAGTCCGACCAGCCATCGGACCATCCGCTGCCTGCACATGAAAGCAGCGCGATCATTACCTGGGACTATGATCCTCTGTTTGCCGCCTAAAGACAGCAACCAGAGTCTCAGGGGCTACTACATGCATAGAGCACACCTAGCGTGTGCGGTACCATAAAAAAGCTTTATATTACTTTGCGTACCTCAAAGCCTTTTAGCAGACTCGTAAAATCTTGATGCAACCCACTTTTGGCGGATGAGATTGTCTCAACCACCATACCCATTAAAGTACGATGCTCCTCTGAGATAGCCGCTTGTTCCAAATGACCCGTCAGTACGTCCGGTTGCGCACCGGACAATCCCGGACTCTTTCTGTTGCTCCCCTTAGGAGCCGAATATTCCAGACTTTGGGTGGCCGAAGGGTTACCTTCTGGCCTCGGCGGATCAAGAGAAATCCTCCGTGATGACACTTCAGGGTCATCCGCCCAGGAGGCGGGGAGACAAGGGGAGGCGTTTCGCTCTCCATCATCTCCGGAAGAAGATCCCCCAAAGACGAACTCTGTCGGGAAGGGCTACGATCCGGACTGCAAGACATATGTCTCGGTTATTGTCCGCGGAGATAAAACAGAATATATTTACCAAAAGTACTTTTGTTCACTTACAACTCGGTGGAGGGCTGACCCCTTTGTGGGCACTGTGCGGTAAGGATGCCCGCCGGGTCAGGGCCCCCTGGCGAGGGTTTCTTCTCTTGTTCGGAAACCCTTGTTTCCAAGTCTTCAGGAGCGGTCCTTTTCCTTCCTTGGGGAGAGGGAATTTCAGATTCTTCTCCCCTATTATCCTCCTTTGTGGAGGTACTAATTCCCTCGGTTTGGATGAGTAATGCATGAGGCTCGCTTTCGGCTTTTTCGTCTCTCCCTTTATCTTCCCCCGAGGGCACTTGATAAGGTGCGTACTCCAGCATCCTGACTAGTACAGGATCCGGCGAGCCTTCGGGAAGGGGAGCCGAACACCTAATCATCTTTGCCTTTCTTATCCAGTCCTGGCCAAGAGCAATTTTTTTAGAATTATGTTATAACAAATTAAAAGACATCGTGTTCGGTCGAGGAAATACTTACCTGGGTATCTGGATGATTATAGTTGAGACCCGCATCCTCGATGGTGTCCGGACACTTTATTCGTGATCTGAAGAGCAATCCATACATCTCTTCGAGCGTCACACCGAAGAACTGCTGAATAGTTCGCGGTCCTTCCGGGTTGAACTCCCACATACGGAGAGATCGACGTTGGCATGGCAGGACCCGACGAACTAGCATAACTTGAATTACTTTGACGAGACTGACATCCATCTTGAGGAGATCTCGGATGCGACTTTGCAATGTCGACACATCATTAACTGGCCCCCACTCCAGCCCCTTGTTGACCCATGATGCCAGTTGTGGTGGGGGTCCTGAACGGAAGGTGGGCAGCCACCCACTTAGTACTTCGGGGAGCTGTGATGTAAAACCACTCCTGCTGCCATAAGTTGGACATCTCCGGGAAGAAACCCTTTGGCCATGGGGCATCAACGCCTTTGCTTATTGAGGCACCTCCGCATTCTGCGTGTCGCCCGTCGATCATCTTCGGCTTCACGTTGAAGGTCTTGAGCCATAAGCCGAAGTGTGGGGTAATGCAGAGGAAGGCTTCACATACGACGATAAACGACGAGATGTGAAGGATGGAATCCGGAGCTAGATCGTGGAAGTCGAGCCCGTAATAGAACATGAGCCCTCTGACAAAGGGATCAAGACTAAAGCCTAGCCCTCGGAGGAAGTGAGAAACAAATACGACACTCTTGTTGGGTCCAGGAGTGGGGATGACCTGCCCTCGGGCAAGCAGCCTGTGAGCCTTGGGTGTTGGAACTCAGGGTGGGGGAAGGGAGGGATTAAGCGCGAGAAGAAAAGGACAAGCTTTGGACCCTTTATAAAGAGGGTGAATATCAAGCGTCCTCCACGTGGCCGTTTGGAACTTGCCTAAAATCGAGGAGTCGTACTAACGAGCATGATTGGGTTACCCACACCCATATTGATGAAAATACCGTGATAAGGGGACATGATCTCTGCTTCGACAAGACGTGCCAATAAAACCGCCTCGCAACACGTG
This sequence comes from Triticum aestivum, assembly GCF_018294505.1. Taxonomy (NCBI): domain Eukaryota; kingdom Viridiplantae; phylum Streptophyta; class Magnoliopsida; order Poales; family Poaceae; genus Triticum; species Triticum aestivum. The sequence continues at coordinate 236,810,138 of NC_057809.1, forward strand.
CAGTAGCGGGCAGGGAAAAACGGTTTGAATAATGACCGGGGCCATGGCATGAGGTCACGTTATGAAAAGTTGTCAGCAAATTAGATTTATGGAAATATTATACTCTCTACGGTGGTATGTGGATTTTTTTTTGCAGAGCCAGACACTATCCTTGTGTTCAAAATCTTCTATGGAGTATTCGGAGGAGGAACCCGCCTTGCAATGCCGAAGACAATCTGCGTGCCGGACTAGTCGTCATTGAAGCCTGGTTCAGGGGCTACTGAGGGAGTCCTGGATTAGGGGGTCCTCAGACAGCCGGACTATATCCTTTGGCCGGGCTGTTGGACTATGAATATACCAGATTGAAGACTTCGTCCCGTGTCCAGGTGGGACTCTCCTTTGCGTGGAAGGCAAGCTTGGCAATTCGGATATGTAGATCTCCTCCCTTGTAACCGACTCTGTGTAACCCTAGCCCCTTCCGGTGTCTATATAAACCAGAGGGTTTTAGTCCGTAGGACGACAACAATCATACCATAGGCTAGCTTCTAGGGTTTAGCCTCTCTGATCTCGTGGTAGATCAACTCTTGTAATACTCATATCACCAAGATCAATCAAGCAGGAAGTAGGGTATTACCTCCATCGAGAGGGCCCGAACCTGGGTAAACATTGTGTCCCCCGCCTCCTGTTACCATCCGCCTTAGACGCACAGTTTGGGACCCCCTACCCGAGATCCGCCGGTTTTGACACCGACACCCTCCATCTAGGAGAAGACCCCCCAAGTGGATACAAGCCCTCCACCTAGGAGAAGACCCCCTAGTGGATTCAAGACCACCTCTTGGAGAAGAACTAGCTACTTGTATCTTTTCTTTGTTGTCTTTGGATCTTTTGATCTCTATGTGTTCATGGATCTAGCATATGTGTGATTGGATCAAGTCAATTTGATGTGTCCTCTTGTTTTCCCCCGTGTTCTTCGTTTTCCTCGCGGGATCCCCTCCAAATCGTGAAAGATCGGCCTTAGGGTATCCACCCTACATCATCTTGGGATCATGAGCTAAGGTTGATCATGATTTGGAGCCTTTCCTCTTTGTTTTCTAGCCTCACCTCCGCAGCCACCGAGCCCCTCCAACCTCGTCTACGTGTCCCGACCTCCGCCGTCCTCCCCTACTTCCTCTACGCCGACGGATTGAACCCGGGGGCAGCTACAAAGACGACCCCGAGCTCTTCGTCCACCTCTGCCTCGCCGGTCGCTGTCGCCAACTCCGGCTGCCATTGCAGCTCCTAACCTCTCGACAGGCCACCTTGTGACTTCATGGTGAGCCCCCGTACGAAACCCCTCTCCCAGCGTTTTGTTTGGTCGCCTATAGCCATTGTTGCCGTCACCACCGTAGTCTTCGCCCGCGTGCTCACCTACTCGCCGTGGCCAGCTGCGTCGCCCGCTGCAGCCGCGCTGCATCCTCCTTTGCCACGCGCCGAGACTTCCGTCGCCGCTGCCCTGCTGTCGCTATTGTTTGGTGCCCGGCTCGCCTGCGCGTCGCGCCCGCGTTGGCCGCATCTGCCTTGCCGCTCCCACGCTGCTCCTCGCTAACCAGTGCCGTGGCCAACCTCTATCGTGCTCATGCGCATGTGCGCTCGTTTGCCCGCTGTCTCTCGTGCACACCCACGCTGTTCGTTACTAGCTCCGCTGTTGTTGCTGATTTGCCGATGCTGCTCCTGCTAGATGCTGCTGCCACTTCCTGTGCCGGCGTACGCCCGCGCCTGTCCGCATGTGTGTCCCGCGGCGGCCAGGCCGCGCCCGCGCGTGGCTTGCTGCTGCCACCGCGTGCTACCGCTACTTGCTGCTGACGCTCGTTGGCCTGACTACCGCCGCTCGTCGCCTACTGCCAGCCACGCTTGCGCCACGCCACTACCCACCGTTGCTCTACTTGTACTACTGCTAGTTACTGTAGCTGCTACTTGCTAGCTTTTCTATTTCTACAATGGCTAACCCTCTAGTCAGCCCCTAAACAACATTTAAACAACTGTTAACATGGCTAAAAATAATATGAGTAGAAAGTATACTTGACAAACTCCATTTTATCCAACTGGACCAAATCCATTTGATGCGTGGATTAATTCCTATGGAAATCACAAATTTCTATGTCTGTTTACAGAAAAACCGTAAAACAACTTTATTTTCATAGCTACTTTAGATTTGTTGATGATCAAGCAAATGAACTCTAATATGGATGAAAGTGATACTAACATGTAGTTCACATAATGAAAGTGCTAGTTATCGACTAGAGGGGGGGGGGGTGAATAGGCGATTTTTATGAAAGTCTTCAAAAACATGAGGTCTTTGAAGACAAACAATAGAAATGAACCTATTGATATGCAATGGAAGGTAGGCTACACTAGACAAGCCATAGTCAAGATTGCAATGAAGTGAAAGCACGAAGACTATGGGCAACTAGGTAGTAAGGATCAGGATGGAAGACAATATGAAGCCAAACAGTAAACAGTCTTCACACAGTGAAGTCAATCAGATCATACATGCAAACCATGACTTCATGAAGACAAACCATAAAGTAAAGGAAAGCGAAGAATAGAACCATTTGCTTGGTGAAGACATGGATTTGGTAGACCAGTTCCAGTTGCTGTGACAACTGTACATCTGGTTAGGGAGGCTGAGATTCAACTTAGAAGACCATGTCTTCACCTTATTCCCCTTGAGCTAAGGACACCCAGTCCTCGCCCAATCACTCTGGTAAGTCTTCAAGGTAGACTTCCAAACCTTCACAGACTTTGTTCACTGGCAATCCACAATGACTGTTGGATGCTGAGACGCGACGCCTAACCATCTGGAGGATTCACCATCCTCAAGTGTAACAAGTCATCAGCTCACGCAGACAGAAAGACTTCAGTGATGCATAACACTCTTTGGCTCTGGGTGTTTAGGGATTTGTCCTCGCAAGGATCTCTCTCTCAAATGCTTCGGAGGTGGGTTGCTCTCAAACGACAAAAGCCGTGCACTAACTCTGAGCAGCCACCAATTTATGGTGTAGGGGGTGGGCTATTTATAGCCAGGAGGCAACCCGACCTGATTTGTCCAAAATGACCCTGGGTCACTAAGGAACTGACACGTGTCCAACAGTTACATTTCAAACACACGTGACAGCTTGACTTGGGCTACAAGTAAAGCTGACTCATCCATCTCTGGATAAGATTTGCTCTCATTGTCTTCGCTCGAAGACATAGGATTTGGTTGAGCATCACATCAGTCACTCTGAATTTGTTCACTTGGACCCCACTTAACAGTATGGTGGTTCCTATGACTCAACAAAGAAGAAACGGGAACTACGAAACAACTATGTCTTCGCACTCCATAGTCTTCACGTGAATGTCTTCTCATGTCAGAATCTTCACTATGAATATCTTCACAAACCACCATTGTCTTCAATGTCTTCACACATTTTTAGGGGTCATCTCCGGTAGGTAAACCGAATCAATATGGGACTACTACCTGTGTTATCCTGCAATTTTCACAAACACATTAGTCCCTCAACCAAGTTTGTCATCAATACTCCAAAACCAACTAGGGGTGGCACTAGATGCACTTACAAAATCCCCCTTTTTGGTGATTGATGACAAACTGGTTGAAGTTTTCAACGGGGATAAAAGTATGTGAACATTGTAAGGATTGAGGCATTGTCTTCATAAGTAACAAAAGGCTCCCCCTGAAGATGTGCATATAAGTAGTTTGCTTTCGAATGCAAATGCACATGGCAGGTTTTACTTTGTGGAGATCCTCTTCAACTTATGAAGACAATTCATCATGCATGTAAAGAGATAACAAAGATAATGACATGCATAATGAAAAATGGACGTCTGTGGAATGGCTTCATGCGGAATTTATCATCACATCACAAGGTAGCAAAAAAAGTAGCAGACGACCATCGAGTTTAAGTGTTACGACTCAAAGAACCAAATGTTTCAAGAGACAAGAGTTGTAAAGACTTAGCAAATATAATGCAACCACCCATAAGGACCCGTTTGAAGACTATCAACTCATAAGCTTCTCCCACTTTTGTCAGTAATGACCAAAAAGGTTTGAAGGCATAGAGTATCTACTCGTTCCTAGATGGAGTAGATGATGGAGCAGGGTCGACGTTGGAGTTAGGTGGTGCAGACGGGCCTGATGCAGTGTCGATATGCAGTGCAGCAATGGTTGGTGAAGTGGCATCGTCTTCTTCATCGATGACTCTCGCAACAACAATTGCAGTCAAAGATGAATAGTCAGATTCTTCAATATATGGAGTGCGACGCCAACTTGCATTTTAAGGAGGCGTGGAGTAAAACTTGAAGCTCTCGGTGAAGCCATCTCCACGAAGTTTGTCTTCAGAGCAGAGCATGGTGAGGCTCTTCTAGGACCGCCTACAGGCTTCATGTGCAATGAACGAGTTCTTGGTGGCCAAGTTGCGAATGTGATTGACATCCACCAAGAGACTCTGCATCTGACGCTTTAGCCAATCATGGTGCTTATCCTGCTTCTGATGCAATGCCACACGAAGCTCTTGTTCATTGAGTACACGAGAATGCTTCCAAGGCCTTTGGGCAACTGTATTTGTAGTGGTTTCAATGTTAGCGCGGTGTGGCAATCTCATATTTCCAGCCAGAGGATAAGTGGGGGTTGCAGCATTGGGGACAAGAATTCCTTCGATTGGCTACGAGAAACTTTGATGTTCAGCATTGTGAAGATGGAGTGGTTAATTGGTAGGCTCAGGGTAGATGGCTTCAACTGACATATCAACCTTTGGCAGAAAAATGACATGGTTGCGTGCTGAGGGCTGATAATCAATGGTAGAGTGAAGCTTAATCAAGCGCATCACCCATGGAGCATAGAACTTCAGGCCAAACAGATCAATCCCAGAAGTAGCAAGTTGTCTGATGAAGAAGTCCTGGGTGTTGACTTTGATGCCATTGATGATATAGAATACCAAAGTCTTCATGGCTCCTTCAAGTTTAGCTTCAGAAGAGTGTCCCTTGATTGTCCATAGAGTACGCCTCAGTATGTGGTAGACGGTGCGTGGCAAGTACTCTTGGTCCTTCACGAAGAATTCCTTTGGCTATTCAACATCTTGAGGTAATGGCTTCATCATCCTGAGCATCTGACTCATATTTGGTTCGGGCCTTTGAAAGATACACTACAGTTCATCTCGATGACGCTGATAACCAGGCTCGTATAACTCACCTGGAGTGGGCAGGGAGGTAAGCTCGATAATGTCTTGAGCTTTGGCTTCGTGATGTACATCACCTGACATCCACTCAAGGACCCATGTCTTCGGATCCTTGTTGTAGCCGCGAATATGAAGTCTGGCATAGAACCGCAACAGAAGCTCTTCATTCCAGTGCTCTTTGTCTGTCACAAATGGCAGAAGACAAATATATCCAAAGCAGTCAAGAGCTTCTTCAAGACAAGGCAGCCCAGCTATAGCATTGCAGTACAGACGCTGATGCGGATAAATCCGGTCTTGGTTGTAGAGGATGCATGAGTAATAGCTTCGCTGCAGATGGCTCCGAAATCTATCAGAGGAGATCTTGGGCTTCTTGTATGGGTTCTTGGCACTATCAAAGAAGGTGTTGTGTGCCCTAAAGCTTTGCACACAGAATGATTCCTGGGTTGTGGCAGCACTTGGAAGCCTTGGCAATCTGGGCTTTGGCTTCTGCACTTGAGGCCTATGGTCCACATAATAATCATATTGTGGCCTGGGAGCAGTAGGTGGAACCATAATCGGCCATTTGACAGTTACCAATTCACCTGATTGAATGCTTGTTCCATGGTGTGAGGCCTTCGAGGAGGAATAGTGTCTTCATCATTCTCATTCGCTGCAGGCTCCACATTGTCTTCAGCTGTGACTGTGTCATTGGCTTCAGTGGCATTATTGGTGGTAGCCTCAGTGTTATCTACCTCCACTTGTTCAATAACAGGAGGGTCGGGCACAATCACATTCTCCTCGAGAATGACTTGGTCAGTAGCTGGGGGTGTGGCAACTCTTTCATCTTCTCTCTTTTCTTCGTCTTCGTCGGCTGATGCAGCCGGAATGTCTTCAGCCACTTTGGCTTCAATCTCAGAGACATTCACAGTAGGGGTGGCTTCAGGAAACACTTGACGTGCAACTAAGCTTTGTTGCACTTCCCCTTCTGGAATGCACGACATGGTGACCTGTGACCTGGGGCCCTTGCAAAGCCTGCGATATGTGGGCGACACCTTTGGTGAAGGAGTGGTTGAGGGAGTCCTGGACTAAGGGGTCCTCGGGCGTTCGGCCTGTTATCCATGGTTCGAACTGATGGGCTGTGAAGACATGAAGGCCGAAGACTGTACCTGTGTCCGGATTGGACTCTCCTTGGCATGGAAGGCAAGCTTGGCGACCGACTATGAAGATTCCTTCTTATGTAACCGACTCTATGTAAACCCTAGACCCCCCGGTGTCTATATAAACCGGAGGGGTTAGTCCGGAAAGGATATATTCATTACCATAGTCATACAGGCTAGGCTTCTAGGGTTTAGCCATTACGATCTCTTGGTAGATCAACTCTTGTAATACTCATATTCATCAAGATCAATCAAGCAGGACGTAGGGTATTACCTCCATAGAGAGGGCCAAACCTGGGTAAACATCATGTCCCCCGTCTCCTGTTACCATCAATCCTAGATGCACAGTTCGGGACCCCCTACCCGAGATCCGCCGGTTTTGACACCGACATTTGTGCTTTCATTGTGAGTTCCACTGTTTCGTCAACGAGAGGTTCGATGGCCCCTCTGATCGTCTATAGTGACGCCGTCCAAGGAGAAACCTTCCTCCCCAGACAGATTTTCATATTCGGCGGCTTCGTACTCCGGGCCAACTCGCTTGGCCATCTGGAGTAGATTGATAGCTACGCCCCTGGCCATCAGGTCAGATTTGGAAGCTTGAACTATGTCGCGGATATCCGTGGAGACTTGATCTTCAATGGATTTGAGACCGCGGCGATTGCTCCCCCTCGCTCCGATGAACATGACCTAAATCGGTCATCGGACCAGGTTCTGGAGATGGTTCCGGTAACTGCTACGACCTTAGATCCGGAGCAGTTTGCACCATCCGAAGCCATAGAGTCTGCAACGTTGGAGCCGCACGCAAACTCAACACCAGGCAATATCAACGTCAACGGAATTTCGGACTCGCTTCCGGCTATAAGTTCCGAACCTTGCGCGCCCTCGGACACCAAGTTGGATCGGTTATCAATCATCAAGTTCAGCGTCGCAGATGTCTTCCAACACTCGCCCTTTGGCGACGTGCTAATTTCATTGAAAAACCTATCCCGATGGGGGACTCATGGCCAAACTATGTCCGGTTCGAGCTAGAGGCTGATAATGGAGAATTTCGCTTCCCACCCGCCACCCACTTCATAGCCACTGTCGAGGACTTAACCGACATGCCCGTTTCCGGCTCTGCAAACATTGACGGTATAGATGATGATGCCGATAAGGAGCAAGGCCAAGACCCGCCAGTCATCAGGCGCGAGATGGCCACCCCTTCACATGACGTGTACATGATCGATACACTTAAAAAGCCTCGCGGCAAAGACAAGGGAGATCCAGTTAAAAATCCTGAGTCACAGTCTAAGTTTCGGTGCCCCAAACGCCGCCCCAAGTCACGCTGCAACAACAATGGCACTGGAGAAAATAGTACTCCGGACGGTGCCGAAAGCAATGAAGACCCTATGGGAGCAACACCCGAGCAAGAGGAACAGGAAAACGGGCAAGCCAGCCCCGACGAACAGTCCATGCCCAGCGACGGTTCGGAGGACGACAACTACCTTCTGCTCTCCAAAGATGAGGTAAGTGAAACGCCCTCGATGCGGCTATATCTCCCACGTGTCGAAGCACGACTTAGAGGCATAACTGCATTGAAAGCAATGTCGCAAGTGAGGTAATCTTCACACAACCCATGTAATACATAAGGGAAAGAGATACATAGTTGGCTTACAATCGCCACTTCACACAATTACATGAATAAAGCATTACATCAACCAAAAACAATCAAGGTCCGACTCCAGAACCCAAAATAAAAGAAGAACCCCAAATGCGACAAAGGTCCCCGAACGACCCCAAATGGGCTCCACTACTGATCAACTAGAACGAAACAACACAAAGGACAAGATCTTCATCGAGCTCCTCCTGAGCTTGGTTGCGTCATCTGCACGGACTCATCGGCACCTGCAAGCTGGTTTTGGAAGTATCTGTGAGCCACGGGGACTCAGCAATCTCGCACCCTCGTGATCAAGACTATTTAAGCTTATGGGTAAGGTAAAGGTATGAGGTGGAGCTGCAGCAAGCGACTAGCATATATGGTGGCTAACATACACAAATGAGAGCGAGAAGAGAAGGCAAAGCACGTTCGAGAAAGTATGATCAAGAAGTGATCCTAAAACAACCTACGTCAAGCATAACTCCAACAACCGTGTTCACTTCCCGGACTCCGCTGAGAAGAGATCATCACGGTTACACACGCGGTTGATGCATTTTAATTAAGTTAAGGTTCAAGTTATCTACAACCGGACATTAACAAATTCCCATCCGCCCATAACCGCAGGCACGACTTTCGAAAGTTCAAATCCCTGTAGGGGTGTCCCAACTTAGTCCATCACAAGCTCTCACGGTCAACGAAGGAATAGACCTCCTCCCGAGACGTTCCGATCAGACTCGGTATCCCGGTACAACAAGACATTTCGACAGGGTAAAACTAAACCAGCAACACCGCCTGAATGTGCCAACAAATCCCGATAGGAGCTGCACATACCTCTTTCTCAGGGCACACTCAGATTGTCTTAGGTACGGGTAGGCCAGCCCAGAGTTGCCCCTGGTGGTCACCGGCAGCTAACAGGTTGGACCAACACTCAGAGGAGCACTGGCCCGGGGGGGGGGGGTAAAATAATGATGACCCTTGAGTCCGCGAAACCCAAGGGAAAAAAGGCTAGGTGGCGAATGGTAAAACCAATGTTGGGCATTGCTGGAAGAGCTTTACTTAAGGCGAACTGTCAAGGGGTTCCCATAATAGCCCAACCGCGTAAGGGACGCAAAATCCGGGAACATAACACCGATATGACGGAAACTAGGGCGGCAAGAGTGGAACAAAACACCAGGCATAAGGCCGAGCCTTCCACCATTTACCAAGTATATAGATGCATTAATTAAATAAGATATATTGTGATGTCCCAACAAGTAAACATGTTCCAACAAGGAACAACATCTCCATGTTCCAACAAGGAACAAAACTCCAATCTTCACCTGCAACTAACAACGCTATAAGAGGGGTTGAGCAAAGCAGTAACATAGCCAATCAACGGTTTGCTAGGACAAGGTGGGTTAGAGGCTTGGTTCAACAATATAGGAGGCATGATAAGCAAGTGGTAGGTATCGTAGCATTGGCATGGCAAAAGAGCGAGCATCTAGCAAAGCAAAGATAGTAGTGATTTCGAGGGTATGATCATCTTGCCTGAAATCCCGCAAGGAAGAAGAACGAGTCCATGAAGAAGACAAACGGACGTAGTCGAACGGTTCCTCACAAACGCGACGTTATCGGGACCAACCCGAAGAAGCAAACACCTGAAAGAAGCACACAACATAGTAAACAACCAACACATGAACATGGTATGATGCACAACCAAGAAAGATGCATGTCCGGTTTTAATGAAACATGGCATGGCAAAATGCACAAACAACACTACAAGTTAAGTGGAGCTCAATATGCAATGAGTTGCATATTGACAGAACACCACATGAATTATTTAGTTCTCTCTCGTTTAGGTACTCAACAATGTTAAATGTTGTTATCATGGCAAGAGAGTGAAGCAAAGTAAAACTACCTATCTAGTCAAGTTTAAATGAGGCCGGAAGCAACGAACAACAATTTCGGAAACTCCTCATATGCATATATTAGGTTTGGTACTGTTCTGCCCTAAACATAATTTTATAGTTGTTAAACATGCAAAGTAAGGCCACCATGTTAAACTAGGCATTTTTCTACCCCATTTACATATAAAAATTGTTAGATTTGGAGCTACGGTTGAATAGTTATGAATTAAATCATTTTTTAATATGACATAGGAGTAAATTTAACCAAACATCATTTTAAATATTTTAAACATGGATGAAAATGACATATTATGAAACTAGATGCAATTCTAAGCATCTTTCATGTTAAGTTTGTTTAATTCCAATGCACGGTTTGTGAGATATGATATGCATGAAGTATAGGGTCCAATCTGTAAATATGCAGTGCACCGGAAATGGTAAAACCATTGGGCAGAGGGAAACATATACACGGGCCAGAGCAACACAGGGCAGCGGCCCGGGAGTGAAGGAGGCCCAAGCGGCTGAGTGGGTGTGCAAAATTTAAATAGAACAGAGGGGAAAGGAAAAATTGGTGTATCAGGGATTCGAACCCCAAATCCCCTGGTTATAATCGAGTGCCTCTAGCCACTAGGCTGAAGCTCTGTGTGTGCCCAGAATGCAGGGGCGCGGCTACTTATGAATTGAGGCTCAGTCCTGGAACTCCATGGACGCCCGGAGGATCCAGAACTCCGGCGAGCGCTTGCGGCCAGTAGCAGCGGCGGCTTGCGAGGCAGAGTAGCGGAGGGCGTGCGGGAAGCGAGCTGCGCATGAGGTGTGGGTGTGCTCGCGCAGGAACAGACCACGGGCTCGCGAAATAAAACAACAGAAGCTCCACAACCTCGCTCATGGTGGTCGTGCACAAACTCGACCGGAGCGACGCCTACATGCACGGATATGAAAGGTAAAGGAGGGGTTTGCGGGAGGAGCTCACGAGGGGCTCGAATTCGTTGGCAGGGCGGTCGGAGAAGCAGTGAAGATGGCTTGGGGACCTGCAGATCGCCTGTGTTCGTGAAGCAGAGAGCATAGGGAAGAAGAGGTCTTAGAGGAAAACGATCGCGTCGGCCTTGGGCCTGTCTGGCTCCTGGCCTGCTTGTAGTCGAAGAAGATGACGTCGGGGAAGAAGATCCTCGTGGCGCGCGCGTTGGCTCCCGGCGTGAAGTAGAGGACGCAGGGGAAGAAGAGGGACTTGGCGAATGCTCTGATCCGGGAAGAAGAAGACGAAGGGGAAGAATATGACGTCGTGGAGGCGGTCTTGGGCTCGCTGCGGTTCGCTGCGGTTCTCGCGGGCGTCGTGGAGGTCGAAGGGAGGCATCAGGCCGGCAGCGAGCTCCTTGCCTGGCCCGCCATGGCGTTCAGGTGCTACTCGAGGCAGGAGCAAGGAGACGTGAGGGAGAGCCTCCCTGGAGCGGCGGCGCGGAGGAGGGAAAGAGGAGGAGAGAGGGAACCCTAGGGATCACAGCGAGGGTTAAATAGGAAGGGGGGAGGGGCGTACGTGGAGCTCAGGCGTCCACTGTGGCCATGTGTGATCCTCCTTTGCTTTTACTGTGAGGGGGAGGTGGTGAGAGGAGAAAGAAAAAGGCGAAGGAAACGGTCGCTGCAGGTGGGTCCGGATGGGTGTCCAGCGTGGATTCACCACGGGAGAGAGCGAGGGGACTGCGCTGAGGCTGCTGCTGGGTCTGCTGCTGGACCGGCCTGGTAGAAGGAGGCCCAGGTAGGGCGCTCTTGCTGCTGTCTCTTTTCTTTCTCATTTTCCTCAGGCAGAAAATAAACAGAAAAACACAGGGATAAAAGAGGGGTGTAGGAGAGATATAATAATATCCCCGCGACGCTGGAATTATGCACTAATTGAAATAAATGCTTTGGGCATTTTTAGAGAAAGAAAATTATCGCAAGTTTGAACTAAATTCAAACTTGAGGCAATTTTGATTCCAACCAAAACAAGTCCACAAGAGCTAAAAATTGGCAGAGAGGGTTTAGGCATGGTGAACTAGCATCAGGAAAAGAATGAACATTTATGGAGGAGGGGGGAAAGGTCACTTTCCAAAATGAAGGAAAGAAGAAGGAAGGAGGAGGTGATGATGCATGATTATACATGGAGCATGCAACAATGTAACATGCATGAATATGACAGTGCACATGATGATTATGAGAATGGAAAAATGACAAGAGGCACAAATGCAACATGACAAAGATGGGCATGGCAATGCAATATAATCAAATGATGAACATGATGCAAGAAGCAAAATATGACAATGGCACTCATCGCGATCATGGCAACAAACAGATCAAACACACAACGACAACGAAAAATAGGAAGACACCTGGCGCAACGGTCTTAGGGCGTTACAGTAAGCCTCGGCGACGAAGACTTCATCGTACCCGAAGATCCCCTCGAACAAGAGCGCTTCAAGCGCAGGCTGATAGCTACGGCAAGGAGCCTGAAAAAGAAGCAACAACAGCTTCAAGCTGACCAAGACCTACTCAACGACAGATGGACCGAAGTCCTGGTCTCCGAAGAATACAGCCTTAGTAGCCTAGCCAAAGGCTACCCAAAGCACATATTGCTATACTAGTTCGATGAAGGGGCGTTGGAGCCCATACCATCATCACAATGCGGCAGGTCGCCGGCAACTCTGTCCGAATAAAGAGGCAACTCAAGCCGACCACCAGACCGCCCCACCCCACCATAAAGGCAGGAACAACGCAGGTCACGATTACCCAGACGACCTACAGCGAGAATTGGACAATAGAGCAGGACACGCAAGACCAATCTACGGATCGCGAAAGCATGCTTTGACACGCGACGGCGGCTACCTATTCGGACATGTCAAACCTCGCCACGCCCGAGCCGAAAACCGCTAAGGGACTCCTTCGGAGTTACGTCGCAGTGTGGCCCAGCTAGAGGTGCCGCACACCCCTTTGCTTCATTGATGAAGTAATGGATCATGAATTCCCCGAAGGATTCAAACCCGTCAATATTGAATCATACGACGGGGCAACCGATCCCGCGGTATGGATAGAAGATTTCATCCTCCACATCCATATGGCCCGTGGGGACGACCTCCACGCCATTAAATACCTCCCACTAAAACTAAAAGGGCCAGCTCAGTACTGGTTAAATAGCCTGCCTGAAAATTCCATAGGCAGCTGGGAGGACTTGGAAGAGGCCTTCCTCGATAACTTCCGAGGAACATATGTCCGGCCACCGGATGCCGATGACCTAAGTCAAATTGTCCAACAGCCTGGAGAATCAGCTAGGGAGCTATGGACTCGGTTCTTAGTAAAAAAGAACCAAATCGTCGACTGTCCAGACGCGGAAGCCCTTGCGGCTTTCAGACATGACGTCCGGGACGAATGGCTTGCGCGCCACCTCGGCCAAGAAGGACCTAAATCCATGACAACCCTCACTTCTCTAATGACCCGCTTTTGCGTGGGAGAAGACAGCTGGCTCCCTCGTAGAAGCAATAGCGCCAGCAACCAGGGCACCTCCAAAATCCGAGACGGCAACGGCAAGCCACGAGGAAGCAAAAACAACAGTCGCAGTGATAATGAAAGATCAGGCGACACAATGGTCTACGCCGGATTTAGCAACCCCAAACCCGGTCAGCGGAAGAAGCCATTCAAGGAAAATCGAGACGAACCATCCAACCTGGACAGGATATTGGGCCGACCATGCCAGATTCATGGCCACCCCGATAAACCAGCTAATCATACCAATAGAAACTGCTGGGTCTTTAAACAGGCCGGCAAGCTCAACGCCAAACACAGGGGGAGGAGGCCACCAAGCGACAGGGATGAAGGAAAGGTTCACCAATGAAACACCGGGGGTCAGAAGCAATCTCCACCCGAGGATCATCTACTCCTAGAACGGAAATAGCAACCCGGCTTCGGCCGCCCACTCCACCCACACCTACAAAATTTGTACCGCGCATACATCATTATGCACTCAAGATATCATGGGCATTAGCGGAAGCACAATACAGACAAGCCTGCAAGCACTCCAGTAACTTTCTTTTATTACTTATTTTTTATTTCTTCCTTCGCTATCCTTTAAAAATAGGTGACGAACATGATAAACATCTGAAACTGGCTCTATCGGAGTTCGGATCCGTACACTCACCCAAGGGGCTATTTCCATCAAGGATTCCCCCACCGAGGACTAACGACGCAGACGTGCGACAGGAGGTCCTAAACAACTTTTTGTAGACCGCACTCCCTATTTCTTGAGCCTGTACTATGCCTGTTCCTCCGCCTCCAACCCCGAGCATGTCAAATAGCTGGGCAGATGGCGTATATATATATATCATAAGTAATCATTGGCATATCGCTCAGTTACCAGTCAACAATATCCGAACTAATCATTCGTATTGTTTTCCCGACAAATATGGCTCGTACGGTTATTTCACAGAAACACCTTGGCATAACCTGCCAGGGGCTCGGTGTGGGAACAAATGAGTTGCCAGTAAAAGTCCGAACAACTCTATAGCATACTTCGGCGTCGCAAGTTTGGCCTTATATGCATCAGCTCCGATGTCTTGGGTCAATAGTTGGGTTGCCCGGCTGCTGTGCTTGCTACCCTATGTTTCGCTCTATCGGCTAGGGTAGTAAAGGGAGAACTACTGCGATTGTGCCCTGGTCTAAACTGGACGAGCACCTCAGTAGAGAAAGCCGAAAACTGACTTTCATGATGCGGCGTGAGCTAGTCAACCACTTGATGACTTATTGGAATCTTTAGCGATTCTCTGTGTCACACGAGGGATCTTTTTTAGATCAAATATGTAAGGCACCATACGCCGCATACATACCAGGGGCTATGTCATAGCCCCACCATAGAACTCCTATGGCTAAGTGAAAGTGTTAATGCCTTATAGTCCGATTGCCTGGTTCGCCGCATTATCACCTCCTTCATGGACCAAGACGTTGGATAAAGAGTGATTAAATGCTTTTCCGAACACCCCCGTACTTCCTACGAGGGGGCTGAAGCCGACGACTAGAAAACTTTCAGATTATATCAAAACGACCGCACAGGAGGAATTCAAGCTTTCAAGCAAAACATAAATAGATTGACTATAAAATTGTCTTTCACAATTTTCATACACCTCACTCGAACATTATGTCTTTTGAGCACTGACCCTCTATAAAGCGGGTGGCCTCTAGGACGTCGTCAAAATAATGCTCCGGCTCCGGATGGTTCTTTCCTTTGGGTGGACCCTTTGTCGCAACATCGATGGCCTTCATATTCCCCCAGAACGTCTTGACTCGGGCAAAAGCCATCCGTGCACCCTCAATGCACGTTGATCACTTCACAGCGTCTATATGCGGTACCGCGTCAACAAGACTTTGCACCAAACTGAAATAGCTATTTGGAACAGGCTCGGTTGGCCACAACCGGATTACGACATCCTTCATGGCAGCGCCAGATATCCTATGAAGTTCGGCCCATTGGGACATCTGTTCATTGAGCAACAGAGGGTGCTTTGATGCGCCAAACTGCAACCAAAAAAGCTTCTCCATTGCATATCCATCTCGCGATTGGTAATACTGCGCCGCATCAGCATAACTCTTCGACAAGTCCAAGAACTCATCCAGAGAACTCCATACTTGGTTAAGCTGGGCATAGTTCGGGTCACCGAACTTAGTTTGCAACAGAAAGGGCTTTCCAGCCGCAATCTCCCTCGCCTGTCGAACCTCCTCACGGGCTACTCTGCATTCCGACCGCGCTTCTGTCGCCTCTTGTAAGGCCTTGTCTAGATCAGGCGTTAAGGCTTTACTCTCCTTCTCCAGAAATTCATAGCGGCCGGTAGCATTCTCCAGTTCGAGCGTCATCGTGGATATCTTCTCCTCATCTTGGCGCCGTGTTGCTTGTTCAGCTTTTAATTCAGCCGATGCCTTTTCAGTAGCAGCATTGCTACGCCGGGCCTGCTACTTGGCCTGGGCCAGCTCCGCTCGAAGAACTTCAACGGCGGCAGCACCATGTGCAGCCAAATCTCAGCATCATGCTTATACCACAAAAATGTATGAGGATTGCCCGAATACATACCTTGTGACTCGTCCAGACGCATATTGATTAAAGCAAGATCATCCCCCGCCACATCAAGCTTTTGCTGCAAATCGGCAATCTCCATAGTCCAGGAAGTGGCCAAGGGGGAAGCAGCCTGTGTTCAAAGTTCATCAGGTTAGTCCTCAAACAATCCTTTTCGATCCTTCGTTTGCTTCCTAGTGGAAGCCAACCCGAGTATTAGGGGCAACTACCTATATAGAGGCGCATCTTTGCAAATGAAACATAGCTGAAAACATTATGTCACAAACCTCGAAGCCCTTTAGTAGGCTCATGAAGGCTTCATTTAATCGGCTCTTCACGGACGAAATCTTCTCAATCACTGTACCCATCAAGGTAAGCTGTTCCCCCGAGACAGATGCTTTCCGCAACATGTCCTGCAATATCCAGAGTCTCTGGGTTTCCCGAAGCTGCGCCAGGAGCACAATCATCCTTTGAAGGAATCTGTTCACCCGTATCGAGAACCACTATCGGCTGCGAACCAGTCAGTCCAGGACCTTTGTTATCATCAGCCCTGGAATCCCGGATGGTCGGTGGTCCATCTTCGGGTACTGCCTCTTCTGTCCCCTGTGTAACTTGTTGGTCAAAAGGGACCCTCCGTGATGACACTTCAGAGTCATCCGCCTTGTTGGGCGAGGAGGTTGGAGGAGGCGTCTCGCTCTCCATCATCTCTGGGAGGAGACTCCCCGAAGAAGAGGATCACCCAGAAAAACTCTGTGCCGACCTGTAAAAATGCATGAATGCGTTACATATATCTTCGGTAACAGCAACGGAGCGGGACACTATCAAAGTACTCCAGATTCTCTTAAGGTTTGGCCGAGGGCTTGTCCCCTTGTTGGAGCTGTTTAACGACGTGACTTTCCAAACCCAGGGCGCTTGACGGTGGCATCTTGCCCTTCTTGGAAGACCGCCCCTCCCAATCTTCGGAAGCGGCCCTTTTTCTCCTGCTTGGAGAAGGGATATTGGGTCCTTTTTTGCCTCCATCTTCGGGGAGGAAAGGTCGATTTCTCCGGACTCAGTTCCCGACTTACCTCCGGAACCAAGGTCATCTCGGGCCTTCTCGCCCTCCCCTGCCGGTGCCTAGTATGGCGCCGAGGCCAACATCTTTGTTAACACAGGAGTAGTTGAGTATTCGGGAAGGGGAGCCGGACACCTAATCAGTTCCACCTTCTTTATCCAGCCATGAAAAGGATGATACTATTGGTATCTTGCCACTGGGTATCTGACTATAAGGTATTCGGTAAACGGATACTTACCGGAGTATCCGAATGGTTATAGTCTAGGCCGACATCTTCGGTGGTGTCCGGCCATTGCCTTCGTTTCCCGAAGAATAATCTCCACATTCCTTCGTGTGTTGTGTCAAAGAAGTGCTGAAGAGTCCGCGACACTTCTGGATTGAACTCCCATAGGTGGAGAGGCCGTCGATGGCACGGCAGGGTCCGACGAACTAGCATTACTTGAACGACGTTGGCTATGTCAATGTCCCTCTCAATGAGGCTTCGGATGCGACTCTGCAGAGTTCTCACATCATTCGTTGATCCCCAATCTAGCCCCTTGTTAATCCACGATGCAAACTGAGTTGGGGGGGGCTGGATCGAAATGCAGGCGCAGTTGCCCACTTGGAGCTGCGGGGCTTGGTAATATAGAACCATCCCTGCTGCCACAGATCGGAAAACTTGGCGAAGGATCCTTTTAGCCAAACGGCACTAGCAAGCTTGCTCACTGTAGCGCCGCCGCACTCGGCCTGCTCTCCCTCTACCACTTGTGGATTCACATCGAAGGTCTTGAGCCACAAACCAAAGTGCAGAGTAGTTCAGAGGAAGGCTTCGCATGTGACGATGAACGCCGAGATAAGAAGAATAGAGTCCGGGGCCAGATCATGAAAATGTAGCCAGTAATAGAACATGAGCCCTCAGACGAAGGGGTTAAGTGCGAACCCTAACCCGCGGAGGAAGTGGGACACGAACACGACCCTCTCGCCGGATCTGGGGGGTGGGAATAACTTACCCCTCAGCAGGAAGCTGGTGAAGGATTTCTGTGGTCAGGTATCTCACTGCCCGAAGCTTTGCGATATCTTCCTCAGTGATAGAAGAAGCTACCCACCGGCCTTGACGGCTGGATCTGGACATGATTGAGGCTTGTGGCGACCGAAACCCAGGTGTTGGAACTCAGGGTTGCAGGGGTCAAGGAAGAGGCAAGCGTAGAAGAAAAAGACAGGTCTGTACCCCTATATAAAGGCTGCAAATATCAAACGTATCCTCTTGGGCCTCAAAAACTTGCTTGTTTCCAAGGAGTTGTACCCCAGCGACGGTTGGGTTACCCACGTCTGGGTTGACAGGAATCCCTTAAAAAAGGGAGGCACGATCTCCGCTTGGATAAGATGCGCCAATAAAGCCGCATCTTGGGACGTTGGGTGATGGGCCAGCTAAAACGGTTCCTAAGTAGTGGCCGGGCAGGCGTGGTGTTATATTAACAAAAAGTGGTCAATGGGTTGAACTCGTAAAATATTATGTCCTCTGTGGTTGTGTATACAAGTCCGGATACAATCATCACATCTGAAGATCAACAGGGAGTTCGGAAGGGGGAACCCGTATTGCAATGCCGAAGACAATCTGCGCGCCGGACTCCTCGTCATTGAAGCCAGGTTTAGGGGCTACTGAGGGAGTCCTAGACTAAGGGGTCCTCGGGCGTCCGACCTTTTATCGATGGGTCGGACTGATGGGCTGTGAAGACATGAAGGCCGAAGACTGTACCTGTGTCCGGAGACTCTCCTTGGCGTGGAAGGCAAGCTTGGCAACTGACTATGAAGATTCCTTCTTATGTAACCGACTCTATGTAAACCCTAGATACCCCCGGTGTCTATATAAACTGGAGGGGTTAGTCCAGAAAGGATATATTCATTACCATAGTCATACAGGCTAGGCTTCTAGGGTTTAGCCATTATGATCTCGTGGTAGATCAACTCTTGTAATACTCATATTCATCAAGATCAATCAAGCAGGACGTAGAGTATTACCTCCATAGAGAAGGCCCGAACCTGGGTAAACATCGTGTCCCCCGTCTCCTGTTACCATCAATCCTAGACGCACAGTTCGGGACCCCCTACCCGAGATCCGCCGGTTTTGACACCGACAGTGGCCCGCACCATGTAGTTGTCGTCGTCAAGCACTAGAGTGGTGACTTGAGGAGTTGGAGTTCTTGGTGTCTCGTCATGTACTGGGGTGTCTTGCTGAGGGCGCTTGGCCCATGATCCATCCTGAGCATTTGGCGTCAAAGGACGACCAATGCTGATAAGTTCACTGTTCGTAAGAACAGGCAATGATATCGACTGGGCTGGAGCTGAGGAAGGACTACATCATCATCAACATTGTCTTTACGACCAATGTATTTAGATGCGTTGGGGTCAGCAGTTGGAACTTCTTCACTTGCATGAGCCTATGTGGAAGCAGGCTCATGGATCACAAGACGATGCTCTTGATTGGTCGAGGCAGGAGGATAAACAAAGAGGGGTTCAACATTGAGGGGTTCTTGGGCTGCAACATGCTCTTTCTTTGAAGACTTTGAAGCCTTTGTCTTCAATTTCTTCTTGGAGGGAGCATCATTAGATGTATCTTTGTGCTTGCGTTTCCTGTCTTCAGCTTCAGCTGCCCTTGTTTTCTTCAGCTCTGAAGCCGCTGAGGTGACCTTAGGCTTCAAGCCTATCATGCTGGCAGGGAAGACAATGTGAGGTTCTTCCTGCCTTGGGACTTCAGTTTGGGCTTCAGCAGACTTCTTCTTTGGCTTGGCAGCCATTCTGGGGTCGATGCCAGGATGCCCAAGAGCCTTGCACTTTTTAGCTTCATTGTGGGCTTGAACACACTTCTGCGCATAATACTTCATGCGCTCATGAGAGCCTTTGTCTTCTTCCCTCTTCTTGTGAAACTCGTCCTTGAGGTCATGCAACATCTTCTTGAAGATCTGCACATCAACCACACTGAGCTTGGTCATATTCTTCTTGAAATGAGCCTTCTCATAATCAATCTTGTTCTTGAGTTCAACAATTTTCTGAGCCAGGGCCAACTCATTAGCAATGGCTCCGTGAAACGTGACACTTATGTCCACAGGCAGCTGAAGATCATCAATATTGATGCTTTGGTCATCGAACCACTCATTGATGAAGTTGTTCAGAATGTCAACATCAAAGAGGGGTAGATCATTGAAGATCTCCGCCTCTTTCTTGCTCTTGATAAGAATCTCTAGAGCATCATCACCAAGATCTTTATCACTCGACAGATCAATGGTGTCTTCCTCGTTGCATAGAACAACAGCAGGAGTCAGTTCATGCCTAGAAATTTTCTTGGGCTTCTTAGTCTTCTTGGTCTTCTCAGTTTTCTTGGATATACGAGACAAATCTTCAGACTGCACACTGGGTTCAGGAGGTGCAGTGGTCAACGGCTTCACAGTCGAAGCTTTTGGTGTGGTAGAGGGCTTTGAATCTTTTGACATCTTTTTCTTTTGCTTCGGTGGAGCAGGTGCATCTTTGGAGTTTGCGTCATCAGCTGTTTGCTCCACGGTGGCCCTCTGAGCAGCAATGTGGGAGAGGAGCCCATCGAAGCTGGTGAAGGGGCCGATGACATTCGAAATGGCATCACGAGTGCCATCCTGTCTTGGAGCAGATGGACCAGGGTTGAAGTTGAGTCCAAGATCTTTCTTATTCTTCACAGCTGACTCCTTTGCAAATTTGTAGTTGCGTTTGAACAAAATGTTGTCAAGACACCATAATAATGATGATGGGTCGGCATTCTCTGGCTTTGGTCCATGGACCATGCATGGGTAGAAGCCTTGAGCAATGGCTTCAGGCTTTGACTTTGGCTGCAGATTCCTGTACAGAATATCTCCCCATGGGCGCTTGATAGCATTCTTCTCTGCATATTCAGGGGTTACGAAGTTATACTTGAACCACTGTTCAACCCAATATCTTTGAATCCATTTGATTCGGGTCTTGCGTTGACCGTAACTTTCCTCATGATCTGACTTGTACAATTCATACAGATCCGGAGGCGGATCTAGAGCTGTGTTGCCTCTGTGCTGCCTGCCACCTTTTCTAGCAGACTTTTCTATGGCCATGATATTTAGACTGATTTGCTTCAGAACAATGAAAGGCTTTCGTCTACTGGTCAGACAAGAATTGGCTTCAGGGGAGTGAATGTGATGCTGTAAGAACTCTGCAAATGAATGCAGACTATGAGAACCAAGGGATTCTCCCACGGACATGTACCTGTGACAGCATTAGAGGTGCGAGGGAAGGGGAAGAGGTCATATGCGTTCTCAGAAGATTTTGAAGATAAATCAGTTTGAAGACATTCACCTCATAGAGCGAAGACATTCACTTATTTGAAGAGAGTTGGTTCCAGATTTGTACAAATCCATAAATAAGTACAAGTGAGGAATCTAACTAGTTATGAAGCATAAGTGAATACCCTTAGCATAATATGAGATGCAGATAAAGACAGATCCAGATTTGGAAGTGTAGAAACCACTTTTGGTCGAAGTGGATGGATTTGACGGATCAAAAGGTAGTAAAAAGTGAGGTTTATTTACCACTAGCGAACTGCTAGACTAGGCAGAGTTTGAAGCCGAGTAGTTCAATCTCCCGCGCCCTAACTTGGCGGCGGAAGACATCTACGGCAGCAGTGGAGAGGACGAGGTCCGCAACCGGCGTGAGGCCGGCGTTGAAGATGTCATGGCAGCCAAGCGCTTCGTCTCCGGCGTCGACGTGAGCTAGCGGAGGCGCTTGGGTTTGAGCGAGGTGGCGAGGTGGAAGAAGAGATAATGACCGCGCGGGGTGTGTATTTATAAGGAAAGGGACTGCATAGTGTAATTACACAGGTGCCCCTCGCGGTTCACATCTGAAGGGCACGTGGCATGCATGCAACTTATTGGAAGTTGTTCCATGTTCCCACGCATGCCTGGATTGTCGGGTGGTCGTTCCGGCTTCTTCGGTATTCAGGCAAAAGGGATATGGCATTAAGACAGATTTAAATGTTTGTCTGTGTGTCTTCTGCTGACAAGGACTCAGAGAAGACATTCGACGGGTTTCAACAGAGTGCATATGACTTGGATAGACAGAGTTTGAGGTAGAAGTATATAAGGGGGTTAGGGTCCGATCACATTCACTTAGATCAGAAAAATTCAAGTGTGAAGACATAGCTATAAGTGAATGCTGTAGAGGACATAACACACACATACACACACACACACACACACACACACACACACACACACATATATATATATACCAGTATAAGACCAACTCAACATTGTGAAGATAAACCTCAAGGTCAAATCAATGTTGAAGACAAACCAAATGCGAAGACTATGCAATTATGACGCCAAAAGAAACATTTCAAAATGATTTTGGTGGTGGCGTTACCCACCGTACAGGAAGTATTAGACCCAGACATGGAGCACAATTATTGTGCCGATCCAAAGTCAAATTCCGCGTTAATGTATTCACACTTAGAGTGTATGTCTTTATTGATTGAAGATATACGTCACTTCATGTGTTGCACATCTAAGTCATCAACATGCATAAGCGTTAGGATGTGTGTCCACTTACAGGACATTTGAGGATTCTAAGATATTTAGCTCACACCGCAACTTGCAAAACCTTTTTTCATCCAAGGGCTTTGTGAAGATATATGCCAGTTGTTCTTCAGTGTTGACATGAATGATAACAATATCTTCCTTCATGACATGATCTCTGAGAAAGTGATGATGGATCTGAATGTGCTTTGTCTTCGAGTGCTAAACTGGATTATTGGCTATCTTGATGGTGCTTTCATTGTTGCAGTAGAATGGCACTTGCTTCAGGTGGATGCCATAGTCCTTGAGAGTTTGCTTCATCCATAGAAGCTGAGCGCAGCAAGATCCAGTAGCAATGTATTCAGATTCAGCAGTGGAGAGGGATACACAGTTCTGCTTCTTTGAAGTCCAATAGACAAGAGATCATCCAAGAAAGTGACATGTGCCTGATGTGGACTTGCGATCAACCTTGTCACTAGCATAATCAGCATATGAGAATCCAACTAGATCATACTCTGAGCCCTTTGGATACCATAATCCTAGTGTTGGGGTGTAAGCCAAATATCGAAGAATTAGCTTCACAGCTAAGTGATGCGATTCCTTTGGTGCCGCTTGGAATCGGGCACACATGCAAACGCTAAGAATTATATCTGGCCTAGATGCACATAAATAGAGTAAAGAACCAATCATGGAGAGGTATACCTTTTGATCGAACTCTTTACCATTGTCGTTGGGGCCCAGATGACTTTTGGTTGGCATTTGCGTCGTGTATCCTTTGCAGTCTTGCATTCCAAACTTCTTCAGGCAATCTTTGAGGTATTTTTCTTGTGATATGAAGATGTCGTTGCTCTGCTGATGGATTTGAAGACCAAGGAAGAATTTCAGCTCACCCATCATGGAGATCTGATATTGCTCTTGCATCATATGTCCAAACTCATCACTGTATTTCTTGTTAGTGCAGCCGAAGATAATGTCATCCACATAGATTTGGCACACAAACAGTTCACCATCATATGTCTTTGTGAAGAGTGTGTGATCCAGGGAACCAGGATTGAAGCCTTTGCTCTTCAGGAAGTCTTTGAGTGTGTCATACCAAGCGCGAGGGGCTTATTTGAGGCCATACAGTGCCTTGTTGAGCTTGTATAGCATGTCAGGATGCTTTGGGTCTTCAAAACTAGGTGGTTGTGCAACATGCACTTCTTCTTCAATTTTGCCATTGAGAAAGGCACTCTTTACATCCATTTGATACAGAAGGATGTTGTGATGGTTGGCATAGGCTAGCAGTATGCGAATGGCTTCAAGCCTAGCCACCAGAGCAAACATTTCATCGAAGTCAATCCCTTCTACTTGAGTGTAACCTTGAGCAACGAGACGAGCCGTGTTTCTGACGACTTGACCATGCTCATCTTGTTTGTTGCAATAGATCCATTTGGTGCCTATGATGTTGTGCTTGCGAGGATCAAGACTCTTTACTAGTTCCCTAACATTCTTCAGCTCGAACTATTGAAGCTCTTATTGCATAGCTTGAATCCATTCAGGTTCCATGAAGGCTTCATCAACTTTC
Organism: Triticum aestivum; assembly: GCF_018294505.1. Taxonomy (NCBI): domain Eukaryota; kingdom Viridiplantae; phylum Streptophyta; class Magnoliopsida; order Poales; family Poaceae; genus Triticum; species Triticum aestivum. The sequence continues at coordinate 236,834,213 of NC_057809.1, forward strand.
TTGGGTTCAGATATAGAGACAAATGCAAAGTGTCCATAGAGATTTGCTAGCTATGTTGCTCTTGATCGAGTCAGTGGACCAGGTGCATTGATGCTATCGATTATCTTCTCATTCTGTACTTCATTTGCAACACGAGGATGAACTGGACGAAGATTTTGCTCTTGCTGATCATTGTCTTCATCTTCAGCATTAACTTCAGGCTGACCAGTGTCTTTGGGTTGATTATGTGCAAAAATGATGTTTTCTTCTTCAGCCTGTGCTTCTAAAGGTATGATTTCTCTAGTTCCCATTTAAGCTAACTACGTCGCAATGGCTCCACAACTAAGTCCTTCCACTAGGAGATCTGCCGTGACAAGTCCATGATAGTTGGCGCCCACCGTGGGCCTACGCACGGTGGTTTTGAGTTCTTGAAGGGCATCTTTGAAGGAATCAAGGGGTATGCTGTGGGCCGGATGACCAAGAGTCGTCGCGGCAAGCTCTACATCGATGACGCAGGCTGGGGCCCCGAGGCGGCTCAATTGAGTACGGGTACCGGGTCCCCTTCGGCGGAATCCACGTCTTCATCGGCTAGATCGGCGAACCGGGCCTTGAGCCAGAAATCTGGACCGACATCATCGAGATGGCTCAGTGTGCACGACCCGCCCGGGTTCAACCCGTCGTGAAGCATGCCTTTGTCAGATTTATCCATGGGGATGAATCGGAAGGCTGAGTGTCTGGTGGTGAGACGGACATCTACTCCTATGGTGAATCGTCCACAGGCGAGACCAACTCAATATATCAACTACAAGACAGACGGCTTGGGGGCTGTTCTGATGGTGACAGTATTCTGGACCCCCATGAGCCGCCGAACAAGGTGGCGATCTTCATGGCTGGCACCCAGCCGGTTCTCGGTTCGACAGCCGCCGCGACTATGACTTCCAGCATAGCGGCGACAACGGCAGTAGGTACTGGTGGATCAGCACGCCCGCCGGCTCAAGTTTTAACAGATATGTTGGAGAGTCTGGCAACTCTGATGGAGGTGGAGGTAACCCCGGACAACCAGGAACAACATAAGGTGGATGTGGCTAAGCTGCGTGATGAGATAGCGCAAGCCAAAGTAGAGCTGGCGACGAAAAATGCTAGGATGACCGCAGAGCGGGCCGTTTTAAACGCCCAAGCACAACGGGTTCATATCGGCTCACGTTGAATCAGAACGCTTCAAACGAAGTCTTGAGGAGAAAACACCATAGTTGTCTGCCCTTGGTTTATGAATCGAGAAACCTCTTCAACACGCCTGGAGCGGGGTCCAGTAACCCGCTGATGGTAAACCAGATGACTAAAGCGCCAGGGGGTGGAGTGCCGGTTCAGCCGCGCGTGACGGTTTCCCCGCATATGAATAACACCCCACCTCAACACATGGTGATGCCGCCGGGTCATTATTCTAACCCTTTGGACAATATGATTGCTGCTGCTACGCGATTCGCGGCTTTGCCAGTCGAGGGCGAGTCTCCAACAGCAGTTGAAACCCGAAGGGCCAAGGAACTTCTTCATACCGCGCTGGTACAACAGCAGGCTTACTCTTACATTCGTGATCGGGTACACTCAACCCCTCGTCCAAGCCGGAGCTATAGCAGGCACATTAACTCGCCAGCAGTTTCGAGTACTGAGCAGCGTCGTAACCAACCTCGTGGGCAGGACCCGGCGTGCAATGGTGCCAATGCACAGAATTTGGTGGATCAGGGCAGAGTGCGCCGGGAGGCCGAGCTGGCGGCTCATCAGCACACACCGGTTTACCCGACGACTTCGGTAGAGGCAGGTGTGGCCTCTAGAACTTGGGGAGTGCTATGTTTAACGCCGGCTCTGTGTAACAAGCGTTTGCCCAAGGACTTTAAGGGCCCTCATAAGGTGCCTAATTACACAGCAGATCAGCCCCCTGAGGCTTGGGTGGAGAGTTATGCGATGGCTATGGAGATGCTGGATGTTAGTGAAGCTGCATATGCTAAGTATTTCACCATGATGCTGGAAGGGACGGCTCGTACTTGGTTGAAAGGGCTTCCCAACAACTCCATTGGGTCGTGGGCAAAGCTGAAGGCCCGGTTTATTCAAAATTTCAAAGATACGTGCAAGCATCCTATGTCGATCGTGGATTTAGTTTCTTGTGTTCAAGCTGAGGGCGAGTTAACAACCAGCTGGGTGCGCTAGGTCTCAATTATCATACATTCTTCAGATAATATCAACGTCGGCTCAACGGTTTTAATGTTGGAGAAAAATTGCTGGTTCCTTCCACTCAAGCAGAAGCTTAGGTGGCTTAAGCGTCATTGCAGTGACATGGGGGAGCTCATGGTGGCTCTAGTCAAGTATGCCGACTCTGATAGTACCAAGGACCCCGACTCAGAGGATGAAAGATCGGGAAAGGGAAGGAAGAGTAACGGTATGAGGGGACAACAGCACAACCCGGCCAATCAGGGCGGCAACGGTAAGCGCAAAGCTGATGATTTTGTGGCTAAGACCGGTGCATGGAGTTATAACCAGCATCGTAAAGGGAGGCCGGCTCAAGGGACTAAATTTGACCTTGAAGCAATAATGAATCAGCCATGTCCGAAGCACGGAACACAGGAGAAGCCATCTGCCCATCTGTGGAAGGATTGCAGTATCATGAGACAATTCAAGGAGTCTTTCCAGCACAACCATGGTCTGAATGGCAGTTCAGGGTCTGGCCCTCATGGTCCGGGTCATGGAGGCGGCGGTTCAAATTCCGGGTTTCAAAGCCAAGGCAATCAAGGTGGTTACAACCACCAGAATAATCAAGGGAGTCAGCAGCAGCAATAGTCGGGTTATCCGAGCAATCAGAAGCAATTGAACAGTGGACAATACCACGTCTTCACCACTAGCTTATGTAAGCGGGATCAGAAGCTTCACAAAAGGCCAGTGAATGCTGTTGAGCCAGCGGTACCACATTACTTGTGGTAGTCAGAGCAGCCTATAGTGTGGAGTCGTGAGGATCACCCACGCCGAGTTGACAATCCGTGTCACCTCGCTCTAGTGGTGGCACCTCACGTTGGGGGCTATAAGTTTACTAAGGTGCTCATGTATGGAGGCAACAACATTAATATAATTTACTATGAAACCTTCCGTCGCATGGGACTGACCAACAAAAATCTTAAGCCATCAAACAGTGTTTTTCACAGTGTGGTGCCTGGGAAGTCGGCATATCCGGTGGGTAAGATATCGTTGGAGGTTGCTTTTGGAGATGAGTATGATTCCAGATCTGAGGCGCTGACCTTCGAAGTGGTTAAAATCAAGAGCCCTTATCATGCTCTGTTTGGGTGGCCGGCTTATGCTAAATTCATGGCGAGGCCTTGTTATGTTTACTTGCAGCTTAAGATGCCAGGTTACAAGGGCACCATCACAGTGCATGGGAGTCGCAAGGTGGCTTTGGAGTGTGAAGAAGGCGATGCTGCTTATGCCGAGTCTGTTTGTGCAATGGAGGAGCTGAAATTTTACAAAGATAATGTTGGCCCGGCGGATATGACGTCCTTGAAAAAGCCAACCACATAGCATGATCCTTTGCTAAAGTTTAAGTCGGCAGATGACACTCAAGTGGTTGATTTTGTTCCTGGCGACTCATCTAAGTAGTTCAGCATCAATGCTAATCTGGATCCGAAATAGGAAAGCGTGCTCATCGAGTTCATCCGTGAGAACCGAGACATCTTTGCATGGAAGCCTTCAGACATGCCAGGTGTACCGAGGGAACTCGCTAAGCACACTCTTAATATTGATCCGAAGTTTAAGCCGGTCAAGCAACTCCTTCGTCGTTTTAACGAGGAGAGGCAGAAGGCCATTGGTGAAGAAGTGGCCCGGCTCTTGGCGGTCGGGTTTATCGTTGAAGTTTTTCATCCTGAGTGGTTGGCTAACCCGGTGTTGGTGCTTAAGAAGAATGGCACTTGGCGAATGTGTGTGGATTACACGGACTTAAACAAGGCTTGTCTAGCTGATCTGTTTGCTCTCCCTCGTATTGATCAAATCATTGATGCTACAGCGGGTTGTGAGCGTTTGAGTTTTTTGGATGCTTATTCTGGTTATCATCAGATCAAGATGGCAGTTAAGGACTAGGAGAAGACAACTTTCATTACTCCATTTGGAGCCTTCTACTATGTGTCCATGCCTTTCGGGCTCAAGAGTGCCCAGGCGACTTACCAGCGGTGTGTGCAAAATTGCCTTCACAATGAGACTGGGCGTAATGTTCATGCTTATGTAGATGACATTGTGGTGAAATCCAGGAAGAAGGATACCCTGATTGATGATTTGAAGGAGACATTTGACAATCTCCGGGTCTATAAAATGATGCTTAACCCAGCCAAGTGTGTTTCTGGTGTACCGGCGGTAAGCTTTTGGTTTTTTTTTGGTTTCAGACCAAGGTATCGAAGCTAACCCAAAGAAAATCAAAGCTATTACTTCCCTGGCTAAGCCAAAGTGTGTTAATGACGTCCAACACTTGGCAGGTCAGATAGCGGCCTTGAGCCGGTTCATAAGCCGCTTAGGAGAAAAGGCTATCCCTCTGTACCAGATGATGAAGAAGACAGATAATTTCGTCTGGAGTGATGCTGCCGATGAAGCATTTGAGGCGCTTAAGAAGCAACTGGCTGAGCCGCCGGTTCTTGCCGCTCCTATTGATAAGGAGCCTTTGTTGTTATATGTGACTGCCAATGGCCGCGCTGTCAGTGTGGCCATTGTGGTGGAAAGGAAAGAGGCAAGCAAGGAGTATCCGTTTCAACGGCCGGTTTACTACATTAGCGAGGTACTTATTGAGTCTAAGCAGAGGTATTCACATTGGTAGAAGCTTGTGTATGGGGTTTTCATGGCAAGTCGAAAGCTCAAGCAATATTTTCTGAGTCGTCCCATTACTGTGGTTAGTTCTGCTCCTTTGGGGGATATCATCCAAAATAGAGAGGCCACAGGTCGGGTAGCCAAGTGGGCCATTAAGCTTGTACCTCATGGTTTAAAATATGTGCCTCGTACGGCCATCAAGTCACAAGCACTCGTGGATTTTATCAATGATTGGACAGAGTTGCAGACGCCTGAGGAGAAGCCGAATAACACATATTGGACTATCCACTTTGATGGATCCAGGCAGTTGGAAGGCTCAGGGGCTAGAGTTCTCTTGACTTCCCCACGAGGTGATACATTTTCTTATGTTCTCCGGTTAATGTTCCCTTGTACTAACAATGCAACTGAGTATGAGGCCTTGCTCCACGGTCTTCGGATGGCTAAGGAGATGAACTTAAGCCGGGTAAGGTGCTTTGGCGACTCAGATCTGGTAGCTCAGCAAGTTTCTAACACTTGGGATTCAAAGGATCCACTCATGGCGGCTTATCGTCGAGAGGTTGATGCCATTGTGGGTCACTTCAAGGGTTACCAAGTTGAGCATATTGATCGCAGGAAGAATGAGGAGGCTGATACTTTAAGACAGTGAGGGTCTCAACATAAGCCGGTGCCACCTAACACTTTCCTGGATATTCTGCTTAACCCTTCTGTCAAATTACCTACAGAGGAGGATCCTGTTGTTCCTGACCCGAAAGCACAATTGGTGGCGGCTCTTCATACCGTTCCTGATTGGACAGTTCCGTATTTGGCTTACATGACCTGGGGTGAGTTGCCTGAGGATGAGATTTTGGCCAGGCAGATAACCCGACGATCTAAGTCAATGCCGATTTTCAATGGGGAGTTGCACCATTGCAGTGTCACATGGGCGTTTCAACATTGCGTCTCTCCTGAAGAAGGCCGCGAGATTCCGCAAGAGATTCACGAAGGAGATTGTGGTCATCATGCTGGCTCTAAATCTCTCGTAGCCAAGGCTTTTCGTCATGGGTTTTATTGGTTGACGGCTCATGCTGATGTTGAGGACTTGGTCAGTAAATGTGACGGTTGTCAGAAGTTTTCATGACGAGCTCATGTTCCGGCTCAAGAGTTGAGGATGATTCCAATTACTTGGCCATTTGTGACCTGGGGGCTTGATATGGTCGGGCCTTTCAAGAGGTCCAAAGATAAGAAAACCCACCTTTTGGTGGCAGTTGATTCGTTTACTAAGTGGGTTGAAGCAGAGCCGGTTAGCAAGTGTGACGCAGCAACAACGGTTCAATTCATCAAGAAGGTGATCTTCCGTTTTGGCTTTCCCCACAGCATTATAACGGATAATGGCACTAATCTATCTAAGGGTGCTATGAAAGAATTTTGTCAACGAGAGCATATTCAACTTGATGTTTCTTCCGTGGCTCACCCCAGTCTAATGGTCAAGCGGAATGAGTTAATCAAGAGATTCTACGAGGCATCAAAACCTGGCTTATGGTTCCTTTGCAAAGAACGCTGGGTTGTTGGGTGGAGGAGTTACCTTCAGTGTTATGGAGTATCAATACAACCCCCAACAGATCTACGGGCTACACACCTTTCTTCATGGTTTATGGAGCAGAGGCGATTCTCCCTAGTGACATCCGTCATGATTCGCCCCGTGTGGCGGCTTATGTTGAAGCTAATAATGAAATAACATGTCAGAATGCACTTGACCTGTTAGATGAGGAGCGTGATCTCGCGATGGCTTGTTCAACGATTTATCAACAAGATCTACGTTGTTATCATAGCCACCGGGTCAAAACGAGAACCTTTCAAGAAGGCGACTTGGTGCTCCGGCTTATCCAGGATCAAACTGGTATGCATAAATTTTCCCCACCTTGGGAAGGACCTTTTGTGGTCAGCAAGAATCTGCATAATGGGTCATACTATCTTATCGACGTTCGAGGCCACAAGGACTCCCGCACATCGGAGGAGGAGACCCGTCGACCGTGGAATATTGATCATCTTCGGCCCTACTATACTTGAGCCACCGGCTCTCATGATGTACATAGTTTGACGATGTATATATTATAAACAGTATAATAAAGCCGGCATCCCTGATAATTCAGGGCCTCCGTCGTTTCATTGTTTTACCTGCTCATTTAAGATGCTTCATGCCCAAATTATAGGGACCAAAGAGAGTTGGATGCACAACACAGCTCAAACATAGGTACTCGATGAGCACAACTCACAAATACGTCACTTGGGGGCTTCCTGTTCAAACATAGGTGTATTCACCAAAGAGAACATAGCATTATTACCCTCTTGTCTGGGTTATTTCATTCAAACATAGGTGTATTCACCAAAGAGGACATAACCCTTCCGGGTCATTTTGCCTGTATGCCAGCTGCTTCTTCATGAGGTAATCCTGATTGACCCGCCGAACTCTTAACGATCAATCTTTTAAAAGGTGTATTCACCAAAGATCCTGAATTTGTTAAGGTTAAAACACCGGTTTGTCATGTGAGAGCATGACTTACAGATAGCCAGGATAGACCCAGGCTCATAGGCCGCCTTCTTTGAGACTTGGATAAATCGGCATGTGATGCACAATGCTACTCCAACCCCACGTACTCCTGATAAGTCTATCTTTTAATAAGACCTGCACTTATCTGGGTTCAAATGTCGATTGGGTCATGTGAGAGCCGGCTCATAGAAAGCGCGGACCTTCTAGTGGCCATTAGGCTAGTTTCATTGAAGAAGAAACTTTGGCTCGTCGGCCTGCAAAAGCCTCAGATTTTTTGATTTTTGATTTTGGCTTTATATCATCTCTTTTTTCTTACCACATGGTTTTTACAAATCGGGCCAAGTTGCCCTATTTATGTCTCATATTTGAAGCATCTTCGGGTCTTTGCAACCCGCCAGGATGGCATGCTCTAAGTCGCCAAAGAATAATAATCTTATGCTTAGAGTTATGGCTCTGAAAGCTCTAACTGCATGGAGTTGATAAGCTAGCAGTTTACGTAAATACCACAGGTATGCTATTATATTATATAAAAGTTGTGGTCATATCGGCCCTGGTTATGGACTATTTGTCCCCAATGGTTTAATTTGGGTATTGTGACCCGCCCAGCGGTAAACCGCCAGGGCAATTGTAATTTACTTGTGTGCAGGGTAATGATAAAATCTCATCTGCAAAATTGACGTTATCATAAGCATAAAGTGATACACTCTTCAATGGCGGATCAAACGGTGTGGCACAAAGCGGAAACGTACATGATGGCACAATAGATCAAAGCTTTACTAGGCTATTACATGACTCAGTGAGCCAAAAAGATCAAGTGTTTTCCAAAGTTCAAGTATTTGAACCGCCTAGCGGATCAATCTTCTTGGTCTTGGCGACTTGAAGCTTCTGGATCATCCTTTTCCGGTTCTTCGTCCTCCTCCATCGTCTGGAAGTTTGGTGATAACCAATCAATGCCACATAAGGCATGGAATTCAACTTCATCATCAATAAGATTCAACGGGTCAACTTCAGGGGAAAAAGTGTGCTTACGAATTGGAGGAATCAGATCCATCACTTTATAAGCCGACGTGGTTTTCTTTTGATTTTTTGCGTCATAAGTCGGCTGATACTTTGACAGATTTGTATCTTCCGCAATCAGAGTCACCATAGGACGTATTTCTTTCATGCAGGCAGCAAAGTCCTTCTGATCAAAAGTAGTACCATCTTCCTTCAAACTTGGGTACCCAGTAGCTACCTCATTCGGGTCTAGCTCTGGTACCCATGCCTTAGCATGGCTCAAGGCCATCACGACACCGGCTCTTGCACATGACTATTTGGTATCTTGAATCCTTGCAGGCAAAATTGACAATTTTTTCAAGATGTCGCTCAGCAGATTGGGTCCTTGATTTGTTGGCGAAATTGTGGCTAGCGTGCGCTGAGCTCCAGTATATAGCTATTCAACAAGCGTATATACGACTTTCAGCTTCACTAGCGTATCTTGACTAAGATTGCTGCTCCTCGGACCTATATAACAATTGTGGAATAGTCAGTGGTGATTTATGATATCAAACGAAGAGATTCAAGTTGAAGCTGGCAAGGCGACTCACCAAAGATAGCAGAAACCATCTGGGATACACGGTGTTTTAAACCGGTAAGCTCACTGGTCACCTCTTGAAGAGCCACCTCAACTTTTTCAGCCCGCCATGTCAAAGCAGTCTTTTCCTCAGCCCAGGCATTTCTTTCAGCTTCAAAACTGGTTTTCAGCTTTTCCGTTTTAGCCACGCTAAATTGGAATTTTGCATCCGCTTTCCGGGTCTCAGATTCTTGATTCTCCTTCTGGATCTTTGCATCAGCCAATTGTGATTGAAGTTCAGTAGTGGTGTCCTGTATAAACACAGAGTTACAAAGATATTCATATTCGAATTACAGGAATATAAGTCCCAAGCCTTTTGCAAGCAACAACACTTAGCACTTGGGGGCTAATGCCTACCAAAGAATTCTTCCTACAACGGCTTATATGACTAAGTCCCAAGCACTTTGCAAGCAACATTACTTAGCACTTGGGGGCTAATGCATATTTATTCATATTTCATTACTACTTTATGATGACCCTCCAGTGCAACGGACAACCACAGCCGGCTCATGGGGGCTACATGAGTAAGTTCTGATCTGTAAACACTGATAAGTATTGGTTTATTCATGCTGATTAAACTGGCCCTTGGGGGCTATGGATGCAATGTTGATCATTAAAATCCGGTTTAAGTGAAAGATGGCTTTTTGAAGGATTTTTTTTTATCAAAGATGCTTTATACTCATTGCTATTCTAAGTGTACAGCATATTCAGTCCTATTATACATAGTAGACTTGGGGGCTGACATGATATGCATGATGTATTTAAACCTGAATTCATACCTCATATTTTTGATGCATCTGCTTCACCATATCAATTTCAAGATCTCGGCTGGTGGGTACTTGGTTGAGGTAGCCAGAGAGTACTTCACTGCTATCAATTGGGAATAATGGGTGACATCAAATCTCACTTTCTGCTTTTCAATGAATTCCTGTTTAGCGGAGTGTTTAGCCAAGATAGTTGGATTTCCCGATTCTGTAAAGCCGGTGCCAGTGATCATGACATCGTTAGTATGAGTCTCTGACGGTTTAAGTGGGCTAGACAATTCAATATTCAAAGGATTGAGTTTTATCTGGTCGCTGGAGAGGTTAGGAATCTTTGGTGGACCGTCAAGGACATGCTCGTCAGGTTGTACCATGGAGGTATCAGATGCTGGAATTTGTTGTTCCGGCTCAGGAACTTTGGGATCTTCAGCCGGCTTGGTCACCTTTTCCTTCTTGTTAGGCTTTGCTTTTCCACTGCACGGTTCATGAGAGATCAGTACAAGTATAAGAGCATAAGGAGATAGAGAATAAAAAGTGATGTTACCCAGGGGCAGTCTTGAAAGCCGGTAGCTAGGTTTGAGATGAATCTCCGGAGGAAGAGCGGGAAACCTGCTGATAGTTTGAATCGGAAGGAGTAAGTGGCTGATGAATGAGACCCGCCAGGGGGTAAAAAGAGTTAAGTTTGGAAAGACCTCATTTTGCCGTTTTCGTGGAGCTGGAGTATTTGGTAAGCCGGACGATAACTCTTCACCTACGCTGGTCCGAGTTTGTCGCCGGCTCTTGTGGTGCTGTTGCTTCAAAAGAAAGTGAGGATCCAAATGAGCTAAGGGGTGTGAAAATCTTACTTTCCGGGTTACCCGTCGAATTTTCTGTCTTGGCAAAGGCTCTAAGTCGGACGAAATAATAATTACCTCTTCTTCAGCTGCTTGGCCGTCCCCTATGTCATCCTGAGAATAATCAGTGTCAATAAGGTAATTGAATAAGGAGCCAAGGGAGTCAAGGGCTACCTCCGACTCAGAGCTGTCATTCAGTTCAAACATGCTAGAGGCGCTTGATTTCTTCTTATTTTTCTTAGTGGTTTTCTTGGCGGCTTTCTTGGCAGCCTTGGCCTTCTTGGCAGCTTCATGGTCGTATTTCTTTTTCCAAAAATCAGATTCAGCCTGTGAAGGTCGTCAAAGGTTGAGTTAATAAAGTATTTGCATAATGAGGTAAAAGTAAGTGAGTTTGGAGACTCACATCCGGTGGCGGGTTAAGTTTGTAGAAAGGGTTCAGACCCACTTTGCTGCAATCTTCCGGATCTTCATTTAGAAGGACTTGGGCATTTCATTGATTGCCTCGTCAGTTAAACGCACAGAACTGTGGCCCAGAGGATCCTTTATACCACCAGTGTAAGTACACATTAAGCCGGGCCAGCGACTCAAGGGTATGATTCACCAAGAAACCTAGCACCAAACCAAATCAATGCCAGTTAACCCATTTCCCAACAGAGCTTAACCTTTGAAATGGTGGGGGCAAGCTTTGCACATTCGGCAGTGGTAAGATTTTTAGGAATAAGATGCTTTGGGTCCAGGCGCTCGACACGATAACCCGAAAATGGATTCTCATCAGCTGGAGAGGTATCTTTGCAGTAAAACCATGTCTAGTTCCAATCCTTGGGATGACTCGACAAGCAAGCATAGGGGAAGATAGCATCTCTTCTTCGTTGAATTGAGATTGCGCCAAGTTCCAAACTGGGTCCGTTCATGAACTCGTTTTGGCGGTTCAAATAAAAATATTCTCTGAAAAGTTCAACACTGGGATCCTCTTGAAGGTATACTTCGCAAAATACTTGACAGTTGCAAATGTTTGACACAGTATTGGGTCCGATGTATTGAGGATGGAGTTGAAAGAAGTGCAGAACATCTCGAAATTTTTTAGAGCCGGGCAGTGAGAAGCCCCGGTTCATGTGGTCAGTGAAAACAATGACCTCATCATCCTTTGGTTGTGGTCGTTCTCCGTCTGGATTGGGGATGCGCCAATGCATGACATTTTTTAATGGTAAATAGCCAATTTTGACAAAGTCATTGAGCATGTTCTCAGTGACAATGGAAGGAACCCAGTTACATGAAGTGACTGTCTTTGGCGGCATTGTGAAGGAAAATGCCTACAAGAAAGAAAAGTTTTTGCCGTTTTAAATCGATTTATTAAGCCAGAAGTAAGACGTGGCAGTATATTCAGTGTGGCGGCTTAAATGTGGCCTAATGATATATGGGTAATTATAAGCTGGTGATGTAAGCCCCATGACAAGCACTGGGCATTTAGATCTGACAAGAGCGAATTTTACTAAGTGTTGGGACAAACATGTTTCACGGATTGGAGCTATAAGATTGGACCTGCATCAGTTCAGAGAAATGAAATAAAATCTAAACCTAAGGTGGCGGTAGCAAAAAAGTGGGGATGCCCAGATGAGATCTGTTGCAATGAGGATATATTCTGATATTAAAAAAACAAGTGCTAAAACTGCTACCGCACAAGATTTGTGTCGTTTTCAGATCAAAACTATGCAATCTAGGAAAGAGAAGGAGGAACGGTGATGAACGCCGATGAACAGGGAAACCCTAAGGCAGATCTATTAAGAGGAAAAGTTAATGCTTACCAACGTTGATGAACAGCGGAGGGGGCATCGCGATGTTCTGGTTCGTTCAGGGTGATGCATCGTCCGGATTAGAAGCACTGGACGAAGATCGACGACGGTGGAGCTCGGGCGCGCTGGAGCGTTGCAAGGAAGAAGATGAAGACAAGAAGGCAAATGGGGAGAGTGAAAAGAGGACCTGTGGCCCTATTTATAAGGCTAGAAGGATAAGTGGCATGCACGGGAATCGAGGAGACAAGAAAATGGATATGTGATGGCACGAGTGCCTTGATTTCGGAGGATCATTAAAAGAGAAGATTTATTAAGATTTGGGTCATATGTAATATTAGTAACAGGTGATGTCACGGCAGGTTACCGCAATCTCAGGAGATGACATCATGGTGGGTTACAATATCTCACAAGAAGATGAAGAAGGATTTTTTCTAAGTGTTGAAGATTGACATGAACAAGTTCAAATCAACCCGGGGCCTAATATTGGGGATATGACTATTGGATATGACCTGCCCAGGAGGGGCTGGGTTATCCCAATGATGGTTCATAAACCAAGCCCATGAATATGTTGAAGATGGATGTTCATGTAGTAGGCTTGTTAAAGGGCCCAAAACCCAAAGGCGTCTTAAGGCCCGTAAGTGTAAACCGTCATGTATATGTGACTTGTATTGTAAGGCATGTAAGATAAGTCACCGGGACGGACACGTTTGTATGAGCCGGCCGGGACTCTGTAAGCCGCGGGGCGTCAACCCGTGTATATAAGGGGACGACCCGGCAGCGGCTTAGGACAAGAAAACAACAGATCGAAAGCCAGGCTAAGCGTATTCGCTCCCTGGTAATCGAAACCCTAGCAATACCACCTCAAACTAGATTAAGCTTTTACCTTCACCATAAGGGGCCGAACCAGTATAAACTCCTCGCGTCCTTTATCCCGTTTTAACCCCTTTAGGCTAACTACGTCGCAATGGATCCACAACTAAGTCCTTCCACTAGGACATCTGCCGTGACAATTCCACGACAGGAACTATGAAACAACTATGTCTTCGCACTCCATAGTCTTCACGTGAATGTCTTCTCATGTAATAATCTTCACTGTGAATATTTCACAAACCACCATTGTCTTCAATGTCTTCACATATTTTTAGGGGTCATCTCTGGTAGGTAAACCAAATCAATATGGGACTACTACCTGTGTGTAACGCCCTAGATGTAATATTCCATAATTGTAACTCCAACTCTTGCCATTTCCGGCTATGTGATATGCTATATCCTTCGTGGTTGGGTTTTTGTCTTTGTTTTGCATTTTGTTCATGTCATGCATTTCATCTCATGTCATCATGTGCATCTCATTTGCATTCATGTTCGTATCATGCATTCGGTCATTTTCCCCATTGTCCATTTTGGAATCCGACACTCCCGCTTGCGCCCGTTGCACCTCTCAGATCTCATTTCATGAGCAGGAGAAAAACGTTATCGGAATGGGCCGATATTTGTCGAGTGGCCTTGGTACATCACCGGTAGGCCGTCTGTCAAATTTCGTTCCATTTGGAGGTCGTTTGATGCCCCAACGGTTAATCGGGTAACCGCAAAAGCCCCTCTCTCATTGAATCCCAGCACCCCTCCACAACGGCCCATTAGCCCATCTAAACCCCCTCCATGCTCTCCGTCGTTGGATCACGATCATGTGGGCGAAAACCGCACCTTATTTGGACACTCCTATCTCTCTCTACCTATATAAACACCTGCCCGCTTCCAAAATTCGCGTCCAAACCCTAGCTCCACCCTCCTCCTCCGTGCCAGACGCGTCCGCTGCCGCGCCCAATGAACCGCAGAGCACCATGTGGCACCGGCCACAGCCACCCGCCGCCGGCCCACCGCGAGCCCGCATCCGGCACTCCCGGCCTGGATCCCCGCCACCGCCGCCTCCTACTCACCCGTGTCGCGCCCCGCCTCCCGCTCACCCGCCTCGCCGCCTCCGCTTTGCCGCCATAGCGCCGGCTGCTACGCGCCTCGCCACTCCGCTGCACCCTCGCGTGCCGCCGCGGCAGCCAATGCCGCCGCCTCCTGCGCCCGCGTCCGCCGCCGCCATCTTGGGACGCCGCCTCCTCGTCGCCAGCTCCAACTCCGGCCACCGGATCCGCCCCCCCTCGCCGGTGACCTCTCCCCCGCGAGCTCTGGCCACCGTCGCCCCAACTCCGGCGAGATCCGCCGCCACCTCGAAATCCACGCCCGGAAACCCTAGATCAGGAGGTTGCATTTTCTTCTAAGCCCTGAAATTTCCATCTCATGTGCATCACTTTGACATGTCATATCTCCATGCATATAGTTCCAATTTATGCATATGATATATCGAAATGTTCGTCCCATGATGCTCTTCATGTTAGTGTCGATTTCATGCATGTTACTATCCATATTGATGCCCTAATATTCATTGCAAAAGTGCTATATGATGTTGTCTGCTGGAATTCATCATAACTTGCTGATTTGTCATTTTCATTGCATTTTGTGTGTGGATCCTATGCGCATCATGTCTACATGTTTTTGGAGCATCTTCATGTCATATTTATAGTGGTGCAAGCCTTATATTTTTGTGAGCTCTATGGTGACTAGCACAAGCATGCAAAGTAGGCTATATGATGTTGCTGATTTCAGTCACTTAGTATTTTTGCTAAGTCCTTTCCTGTCATATTATGTTGCTGTGTTGTCTTGTTGCCTCAAGTAGATCCATGCATATTTTGATCAAGTTAAGTAAGAGTGTTTTGAAGATATGGTTATGTTATATCCATTAATGCCTCTGGATGTATTTATGGAGTACTCTAGCTTATTATTACCATGCTCTACTTTTGCTAAATATTTTTGCTGGCAGATTGTTAACATGAAGTTCATTTTTGCCATGTGTTTTGCTAGTGAACCATGCACCCTATGAACTTGCTCTTGCCATGTTTAGCTTCATATTTGTGTCTTCTTACTGTTGGTTACCTTGTGATGCCATGAAATGCTTTTTGGTGAGTGGCATGAGCTTGTAAAGTTGCTATCATGAATCTGTTTCTGCCATGCTATGTTTTTTTCCCAAGTCCGAAACTGATCATATCACTTGCCATGTTTGCATTGATACTACCATCTTGTCTATGCATCTTTGGCTAAAGTTTAGCAAGGGAGTTTTGTTCTTTGCCTTTAGTACTAGCATGCCATGCCTTCTTTTGCCATGATATGTTCCTGTAGCATGTTGTTTGCTAGCTCTAAACATTGCTACCTGATGCTATTTATGACATGTTTAGTATTTTCACCAAGTCTGTGAAGCTGTTATCATTTGAATTTTTCCATGCTATTTTAGGCTTGTTCTAGTGAGTTCCAGTAGGTGCTCAGTGTTCATGATTTGTAGAGCCTCACTTGTACTTCACTGCCATGTGCTTTGTTGATATGTTGGTGTGCTGTAGCATAGTTTCGTGATGCATCTTAAGTGCTATGATGCTGTTAAGCACAATTTTGCATCGTTCTTGTTTTGCTTGTCATTTGCAAACCCTGCATCCATTTCCGGTGATCCTTACATCGATTTCGACCGAAATCACCACATCTTTCCAGCGGCATGCTTGGTTTTCCAACTTGATTCCTTGATCATCATTTCCCTTCCGGACTACCCATATGCATTGCACACATATCTTTCATTCAGTGCCAAGTCTTGCATCATGTTGCTTGTGCATTGCACCATAATTGATTGCTGTTCCGTTGCTTGTGTTCTTGCTTTGGGTAGAGCCGAGAGACGAGTTCATGAACAAGGAACCTGTTGAGTACGTTTACGAGGAGCAAGCTTTCGACAACCCTGAGAACTTTGCAAGTAAGATGATCATTACCCCCGATATCACTTCTATCTTTGCTTGCTAGTTGTTTGTTCTATCGCTATGTCGTGCTACCTACCACTTGTTTATCATGCCTCCCTTGTTGCCATGTCAAGCCTCTAACCCACCTTCCTAGCAAACCATTGTTTGGCTATGTTACCGCTTTTGCTCAGCCCCTCTTATAACGTTGCTAGTTGTAGGTGCCTTCCAGGTTGTTCCACGTTGGAACATGGATATGTTGGGATATCACAATACCTCTTATCTTAATTAATGCATCTATATACTTGTCAAAGAGTGGAAGGCTTGGCCTTTCGCTCGGTGTTTTGTTCCACTCTTGCCGCCTTAGTTTCTGTCATACCGGTGTTATGTTCTTTGATTTTACGTTCCTCACACAGTTGGGGTTATGGGACCCCCTTGACAGTTCGCTTTGAATAAAACTCCTCCAACAAGGCCCAACCTTGGTTTTACCATTTTCTTAATAACAACTAAAATTTTGCGTAGGGAGTAATTAACCCAAGGATCATCTTAATTCAACCCCCGGGCCAGTGCTCCTCTGAGTGTTGGTCCGAATTGAGTAGACTGCGGGGCCACCTCGGGGAAACTTGAAGGTTGGTTTTACTCGTAGGATGTCTCATCCAGTGTGCCCTGAGAACAAGATATGTGCAGCTCCTATCGGGATTTGTCGGCACGTTTGGGCGGTCTTGCTGGTCTTGTTTTACCATTGTCGAAATGTCTTGTAACTGGGATTCCGAGTCTGATCGGTTGTTCCGTGAGAAGGAATATCCTTCGTTGATCATGAGAGCTTGTGATGGCCTAAGTTGGGACACCCCTACAGGGTATAAACTTTCGATAGCCGTGCCCGCGGTTATGTGGCAGATGGGAATTTGTTAATATCCAGTTGTAGAGAACTTGACACTTGACTGAACTAAAATGCAACAACTGCGTGTGTAGTTGTGATGGTCTCTTTTCAGCGGAGTCCGGGAAGTGAACACGGTTGGGTTATGTTTGAGCGTAAGTAGTTTCAGGATCACTTCTTGATCACTTCTAACTTCGCTACCATTGCGTAGTTTCTCTTGTTACTCTTGTACTCGTATGTTAGCCACCATATTTGCTTAGCGCTTGATGCAACTCCACCTCATAACCACATCCTACCCATAAGCTTAAATAGTCCCGATCTCGCGGGTTTTGAGACTGCTGAGTCCTCGTGACTCACAGATACTACCAAAAAAGTTGCAGGTGCTGATGATACCAGTGCAGGTGATGCTACCGAACTCAAGTGGGAGTTCGACGAGGACCTTGGCCGTTACTACGTGTCTTTTTCGGATGATCAGTAGTGGTGCCCAATTGGGACGATCAGGATTTAGCATTTGGGGTTGTCTTATTTTCATTTGGTTTCGTCCATAGTCAGATTATGTGTGTACTCTGAATGATGTCTGAATTATTTTATCATTGTGTGACGTGGCGATTGTAAGCCAACTATTTATCTATCCTTGTTCTTGTACATGGGATTGTATGAAGATGACCCTTCTCGCGACAAAACGAACATGCGGTTATGCCTCTAAGTCGTGCCTCAACATGTGGGAGATATAGCCGCATCTTAGGCGTTACACTGTGTTATCCTGCAATTCTCACAAACACATTAGTCCCTCAACAAAGTTTGTTGTTAATACTCCAAAACCTACTAGGGGTGGCACTAGATGCACTTACACATAAAATGCTCAAAAGTGATATAAGGCACAAAATCATAGGTGGTTCAGAACAATAGTTGTAGCATTTTGAAAACAGCTAAGTGATGTTTAAAACTAGCGAATTCTCAGACTTAGCAAAATTTCAGTGATTTCCGGGATATTACTGAAACTTTAGAAATTCGTAAAAAAATATTCGTAACTTGGATGAAAATATCTTGTACATGAAAGTTGCTCAGAATTTCGAGACAAATCTAGATACGCCCTCCGTTCGTCTGTCACACGCCCCTAGCATAGTGAACATGCAACCTTCCCCCTCCGTTTCATCTGTCCAAAAATGCCAAACTTCGGGAAAACTTTCCCGGATGTTTTCCCCCTTCGTCGATATCGCGTAGTACCACGTTAGAATACGCCTAGTGCTGCCTATTGTCATGTGATGCATCTATTTGCTTGTATTTACTATTTCTTCCCCGTCTTCTCTCTGGTAGACCCCGAGACCACCGCTGATGCCGCTGTGATTGACTACGTCGACGGCGACCCTTCTTCCCTTTCAGCAGAGCTTCCGGGCAAGCCCCCCCTTTGATCATCCCGATATCGCCCATTCCATTCTCTCATGCTTGCATTAGATTTTGCTATTGTAATTGATTGCTCCTATTCTGATGCATAGCCTGCTTTTGTACGTGCTATTGTTACCTACCTGCTTACCCTAAACTGCTTAGTATAGGTTGTTTAGTGATTCATCAGTGACCCCCACCTTGTCCTTGTTGCCCCTGCTTCATCATCAACGACTCGATCAACGTGATCGATGACCAAAGACCGACACAGCACCTCACCCCCTTTAGTTGTACAACTTTGCAAAGTTACTATCGAGTGCCGAGGGTGATACCTCGTAATGCACTCTTGATGATAACTCTGTAGTGTAGCTATTCGGTCATGGTCAATGTCATAACCCTAGCTTACCCTAGCTTAGACCTTGCCTGTCACTGCATAAGCTTCCCTGCATCATGTTTAAGTTTTATGAAACTTTGAAATGGGGACTGATAAACCCTAGCAGCAAATGAATTTCAACTAGGTTCAAATAAAAGTATTTTCAATGAACCCAAAATGCCCTTTAAAAAAGTTCATGATTTTTGATAAAGGTGAAAACCTCTACCAAAAATGATGCAAATATTTCTAAGGCCATTCTGGATTTTTGAATTAAATCTTATTGTACTTGACATTGGGCATTTAAATACTATATATAATTTAAATGCTCAAATAATGCTGGAACTATTTGTGGGCCACTGAAATAATTCAGCAAGTGTCCATGAATATTTTCAGGATTTTAGGAAATGCCTTGGTATTTTTCCTAAGCTCAAAACAACAGCAGAAAATAGAAAAACAGAAACAAAAAAGAGAGAAACCTTACCTGGCCTGCTACTATAGTAGAGGCCGACCTTTGTGCATGTAACATCCCAAAATTCTAAAATTTGGAATGTTATATTAAATAAATAGTTTTGATTGTTGTGTGAATGATTGGGTGAAATTGAGTGCAATTTGAAACTTTTTGAAAGTTGAATGAGAGGGAATAAAAGGACTTTCCCAAAAGTGTTTCCATCTGAAATGATTTGAAACCTCATTTGAAAGTAACACAAACCTCATGCCACTCAAGGACTTTCAAGAGAGGAGATGAAAAGACTTCTCGAAAGTTTAAATGAAAGAGAGTGGGGAGTTAAACAACTTTTGAAATTCCATTTGGAATCCCTCCCATTTGAATAATTTCAAATTCCTCTGACCCATTGCAAAATAAAGAGAGGAGTAATATGACACTCCAAACCAGGGGCAAATTTGAAATATATTTGAATGAGGAAAAACAAAAAAGATTTGGAAGTGGTTTGAATTTCAATTTCAAAAACCATTTAGGAGTTATTTGACTTTTAATCAATTTTTTTTCTCCTAAAATTAAATAAATGGAAATAAGGGTAAATTGATCCCCTTCAATGGAAAATTAGGAGAAAATAATTTTGAAGTCATTTTGGTATTTAAAAAATGATTTCTGTTGGGTTTTAATGCAACAGTACCACTATTTGCTTTATTTGAATTTTTGTAGATTTTATTTGCCTCTGAAAATGTGTTCATGTTTTAGAAATTATTTTTCTGAAACTTTTGATATATTATATGCCTATATAGTATTTCGACTTATTTTGTTTGTTTTCTTTTCCTTCTAATTGTTAAAAAAGGAAATGGCCGAAGCCCAGCGCTAGCCACCGGCCTAGCACACCGAAATGGCCTAAGGCCTCTTTCCCTCCCGAAAACCCTTTGCCCCGGCTGCCCGACCCGCTCTCCCCCTCCCGCGGTCGCTGACACCGGACCGCACTACCATCTACCTGCTCCGCACGCAACCACCGCAGTAGGATCGCGCCACCGCCGCTGTATCCCGGAGATCGCGGGATCCTCTCCCTGATTCGCCCCCTCTCCCAAGTTAGCCTCCCCTCTATAAATACCCCCTCACCTCTCGTTCCGCCCCTAAAGACGCCCCGAACCTCTCTCCCTCGCCGCCTATTTCTCGCCGGAGCTTCGCCTCCGCCACCGCGCCATTGTCGCCCTAGCCACTCCCTCCGTCGTCCCCGAGCCCCACCACCTCCACCAATCGCCTCGACCCCGTCCACAATACCTCCCCGAGGACTTGCCCGAGCTCCTGCGCCCTTGGAACGCCACCGCCGCCGACTACCCGAACGCCACCACCGCCTCGAGCTCGCCGTCGACCGTCTCCGACCACCTCCATCGACGCCACGACCACCGTTGGACTCATCGTCGCCGGCTTCATCTCCCTGGCCACCCCACTGACACCGAAGATCACCGGAGCGCCGCTACCGTCGTCGCCCGACGCACTCACCGTCGACCACCACCGCGGTGAGCTCTCCCTCCCTCCTCGTCCGTCCGATCTAGATTATACGGCCGTGATTATATTAGATCGAATGGTTAGGTTTTTTTACTAGATCGGTTTAGCTTCGGTTTATTTACGGTTTAGATCTAATCGGTTTAGCCGGTCGATTTTTGTTTCACTAGCACGTGTGGTTTTGTTAAGTATCGGCTGAGCGCAGTTTAGCTACCGATCGCCCACCAGTTTAGCCCAACAGCAATAGGCCACGTAGCTAGTGCCTGATTGTTTTTTTTTGTTATTTTCGTTTCTGTTTTAAAAACAGAACAAGTTTCAATCTTAGATTGCTTGTATCTTTTAGCATACTTGGTGTTTTTGAGTGATTCCAATTGCAATGTGTCACAAATTTTATGAAGTTTCTGTTCGTGATTTGAAATTTTGAATTTGAGTAGTTGAAATTTGAATTAGTTCAAATATGCTTCAAACACCGTTTTGGCTCTAGTTTAAACTCTAGAATAGATTTTTGATTGATTCTTTTTGCTACTGTTTTGTTATTGTTTTTTTATCCAGTAGCATATAGTTATTTATTTTTAGTTTATTTTAAATTAGGTTTGTTGCAAAATAGTACCGTTTTGCTTATGTAATTGTTTTAGTCATATAATTAGGGTTTTTAATTATTTTTAGTTAATTCTTTTTGTAAATTTTTACATGTTGTCATATGTTTATGTTAGACTGCAATAGATAAATTTTTGTAATTTTTTGCCACTTCATTATATGTTGTCATTGATTCCGTTATTTAGGAATAAATTAGTTTGATAATTATTTTAGTATTGTTTACTATTGTCTTGGTTTTTTTCTAGTTGTTATAGTTGTTCTGGTGTTAACTAGTCAGTTACAATAGTTTTCATACTAGTTCTTTTTGCTAGTAAATGCTTTAGTAAATTATTTTGTTGTTGTTTCATTAGAATTATATTTTCTTTGATGTAGAAAAGTTACTAGAGTAATTTAGTGCTGTTGTGATAGAATTGTTGTAAGTTGGTCTCTACTAGTTTTTTCTTCAAGTTTTCTTTTGAAGTTTCCTTTTGGTTTTTATTTGTTTTTCTTTTATCCCATTATTGTTTTCTTTGTTTCTTTTTGATTGTTATTTTGGTCGATAGAATCGATTGCTAGAATTGTTGCTTATGTGAGTATAATGTTTGACTATATAGATTTTCTCGGAGTGACGAATAGTTTATCAAAGATTCTGAGAGCGTTATTATCTTCATCAAGTAATACCAGGCAAGTTCACTTTGACCATGTTTTTCATACCTATGTTTTATTTTCATGTAGTAGCACCCTTTCAATAATCCCTCCAGTAGTGATATTGATTTCTTGTAGATGAGTAGAATGCATGAGATAGGAACCCATCTTCCTGTGTGAAGGACGGTTGACGGGCACCCTGGAGAAACCAGTGGTTGGCCGGGATGCATGGAGAACCGCCATGACATCTTGCGGAAAGCTTCACCCAGACTCAAAGAGACGGAAGAATACTTCATGCCCGGAAGCTTAGTTGTTCAACCGCAAGTCACTATGGGCCCTGGCTTGGTTGACCTTAGTTGTGACTCTGGCTAGGACGGTGCTAGCAGATGTAGAACTACGGTAGGATTGGATGAGCACCGGACAGTGGTCAGAGGAACTCTTCGGAAGACCATGTTTCGATCGCCCTGTTCTCAAACATCCTGAAGTGCGAGATGTAAAGAGAGGGATGGAATCTTGCGGGTAAAGGATACAAACCTCTGCAGAGGGTTAAAACCTAATCGATTAGTCGTGTCCCCGGTTACAGACAAATTGAGCCTCTGGACTTGGATCTATCTCGGAACTCTCAACACTGGACTGATAACATAATTGTGGGCAACTTATGATGATTTGGGTGATGAGACATCGGTTGGCGGAACCATGTCATGATAGAAAACTCTGTAGTACAGACTTCGGTTGATTCCTTTGATGTAGGGAAAATAAAACTAGCTTTTATGCAAACAAAACTCAGGTACACAGCCACAAAGCCATATTGCATATAGTATAGTTTATCATCTGTTTTTCTTATAGTGATCTTGCCGGTACATTCAATGTACTGACCTACACGGCTGCAACATCTCATGTTGCAGATATGTTTCTTCTGACGAGTCATAGTACGGTACAGGGTTACGGTCTACACTCAACTTGCCGATGGCGTTGATGGGACTCCACACCCGTTGATTGTTTCCGCTGAGACTTATAAGATATATGTCACTTTTACATTATTTATACATGTGATTGCCCTTTGATATATACATTGATGTACTGTGTGTGCCAGCATACTGATCCAGGGATGGCACAGATACACAGAGGCTTGACCGTCTGAGGTCGGGTCGCTACAGTGCAGCCCACGGCCCAGCTGAAGTCATCTTCTTCGTTGGACAGAAGGACTGGAGTGCGTGGCTGTGGCACACCGGCACGCGCCGGGCCACCTCCTGCTTCCCGCCGCCTCCCCGACGTCGCTCTGGATGCCACGCAGTACCCTACTTCCCCTCGACCTCTCCCCTCCACACAGCTCTCTCTTCCCCCCTCCTCTGCTCACTTCCCGAAGGAAGCTCGTCGACGCCGATCGCCGTTCCTATGGCCACTGACCACCCCTCGCCCTTCCGCCGAATCCAGAAGCACCGCCGAAACCTCCTTGTCATCACCATTTAGCTACGGCACCCCGAGAGGCCCTGCTTCATCGTCATTACGGTTGTCCTCAATCTCGGGCACCTGAGCTCTTCGTCGTCGATTCGCACCGTCAAGGACACCCCGAGCCCGCTTCGATGGTCGTCGCAACCGCCGTGAGCTTCTACGCTATCTCCCCTTTTCTTTGCTTTGTTTGCGCCCTCTAAACGCCTCCTCCACTGGAGCTGAGACGCTCCGCCGCAAGAGCTCGTCACCAGGGTTGCTCCGACGACCATTTGGTCACATCAAAGTGCCAAACACGCCTGCCGCACCGTGTAGTGCCTTGCCCACGCTTTAGTTCACGCATTTGCTCGCTGCAGCCGCGCCCCCGTGCACAGCCAAGCTTCGGCCGACGCCCGAGTGCTCGCCGTCGTCGACGCCGGGCTCCCCACGACCTGCTTCTGCCTCGCCTGGACGTGCGAGAGCATGGGCTCCCTCCTGGTGTCCTCAACGCGCCCAACTTCTGCCCCTAGCGCCACTCCAGCGAGCCGCTGCCGCTCTGGTTGGTCGCCGTTGGCTAAACACCGGCGTAACCGTCCATTAGGGCCTAATCACTCCACTAACCAAACCCCTTGGGCCACTAACGCATGGGCCCCTCGCCCTAATTAACCCTAGCTTTGTTTCTGCTTAGATTAGTTATAACCCAATGGGACCCGCACGTCAGAGTTGACCGTGCTAACATGGCCGTTGACCGGTCCCACCTGTCTCTGACTCTAACCAGCCCCGAATCACTGACCACTAGGCCCCACTTGCCAGGTTTGACCTGGACCGGCCCCTGTTGACTTGCTGACATCACATCGACGTCATGCTGATGCAGTAAACCATTTCTGGTATTTAAATAAATCTAAATGATTTATTTATTTTCAGAAATTTGAGTAAACTTCTAAAAAGCATAGAAATTCAATCGTAACTCCAAATGAAATAATTTATATATGAAAAATTATTAGAAAAATGCAATCTATCCATTTATGCTACTTTCATGCATGTTCAACCAACTTATACCCACTGTATAAGTGAAAACATGATAATGGCATTTTAAATGCTAAATATGGAGTTTGCATATGAACCCTTGGTTCATTTGGACTTCATTTAAATGGTTGCTAGTTGCATTAGCCCAAACACCAGCATGTTGCCATATCATGATCATGCATCATATTGTTGCATTGCATTGATTGTGTTCCTTCTCTGTTGCCGGTATTTGTCCCCTCTCAGTAGACGTGGTTTCGACGATGTGATCAATGACACCGATGAAGAGCTATATCATCTTCAAAAGTGCCAAGCAAGCAAAACCCCCTTGTTCATTCCGATGCAATCCCACTCTCTCGCCTCTGCTCTCTTTTACTGCATTAGGACAACAACACTTCAACTGTTACCTGCTGCGGTACTTGAACCCGTTTCCTCTGCATGACCTGTCATTGCCACAGTAAATAGATGAAACCCACTAGCATGAGTAGGAGTTGTTTGAGCCCTGATGTGCCTACTCATTCATGCTTGTTTGTCATGCCTGCTACTGCTTAGAGTTGAGTCAGGTATGATTCATAGGGGATGAATTGGAAAGTGGTGAACATGTCCTACGATGTATGAGCTAAGTGTGTGAACACGATTTGGTAAAGGTAGCGGTGAGAGGCCATGTAGGAGTACATGGTGGGTTGTCTCACTAAAACCGTCCTTAGGAACTGAGTTCTGTGTTTGTGATCCATGAACAGCTATTACCACATGTTGGGCCCTAAAATATGACCCCGCTCGACTTATTAACCGCCCTTGTCCTCTGTCCAAGAGTTGCAAGTAGTTTCTGGTGTTTGTAGGATATGTGTTGGAGGCCGTGCATAGAGCTAACCCTAGGGGTGGGCTATGATGCGGTAGATACACTGTGGCCCGGTGTACCGAGTCGCACGTTTGGTGTCTTGGGAACCTTGCACACATCGTTTGGGGTTGTGAGCGAAACCCCGGCCGGATCGCCTCGCGGATGGAACCCGAATAGGCGATAAACCTGGACTAGAGACTTGTGTGGTTAGTCAGGTCATGGTCTACACCCACGTCGGCTTTCGCTTGAAGTCTGCCGAGCACATGTCGTGTGCAGACACTAAGTGGTGGAAACATGTGTGAAGAAGTACACCCCTATAGGTTTATAAATGATCTATTTGAATAGCCGCGTCCGCGGTAAAGGACCTCTGGGTTGCCTGTACAGTTCATAGACAAGTGAAAGTGGATACTCTAAAATGCTCAAGATAAGCGTGAGTGCTATGGGTGGCATTCTCGTAGGGAGACAGGAGCGGATCCATAGTGGTGTATTGATTGGTGAATATGTGGACTCGTGTGCGCCACCTCAAAAGAGTTGCTTGCAGTCGTAGTTTAGGATAGCCACCAAGTCAAAGCTGGCTTGCTACAGTTAAACTCCGCCACCCCCTTTGTTGATACCAATGCATATGTAGTTAGCTCTGATGTAAGTCTTGTTGGGTACATTTGTACTCACGTTTGCTTAATTTATGTTTTGCAGATAGACTTCAGTCTCGCTAGTAGTTCCGCGTGGACTTCGACATTTAGCTTGTTACCTCAGCTACGATCTTGTGCCCTTGGCATGGACTTGTAGATAGTCAGGCTTCTCAGCCTTTTTCATTTGTAGTTGTCTGTACTCAGACAAGTTAAGCTTCCGCATGTGCTTGTTGCTTGTATGCTCTGTATGTTGGGTCATGAGACCCATGATTGTAATACTTGGCTCCTTAGAGCCTAATGAATAAATACTTTGAGTTGTAGAGTTTTGTTGTGATGCCATGTTGTATTTGCACATATCAAGCATATTGTGTGTATGATTTGAAATGCTTGGTGTCGTGTCAAAACCGACGGATCTTGGGTAGGGGGTCCCAAACTGTGCGTCTAGGATCGATAGTAACAGGATACAGGGGACACAATGTTTACCCAGGTTCGGGCCCTCTCTATGGAGGTAATACCCTATGTCCTGCTTGATTGATATTGATGAATATGGGTGTTACAAGATTTGATCTACCACGAGATCGTGATGGCTAAACCCTAAAAGCCTATCCTATATGACTATGGTAATGAATGGTGTCCTTTCCGGACTATCCCCTCTAGTTTATATAGACACCAGGGGGATCTAGGCTGTACATAGAGTCGGTTACATAAGAAGGAATCTTCATAGTCGGTCGCCAAGATTGCCTTCCACGCCAAGGAGAGTCCAATCCGGACTCAGGTATAGTCTTCGGCCTACATGTCTTCACAGCCCATCAGTCTGGCCCATGGATAACAGGCCGGACGCCCGAGGACCCCTTAGTCCAGGACTCCCTTAGTATCCCCTGAACCCGGCTTCAATGACGAGGAGTTCGGCGTGCAGATTGTCTTCGGCATTGCAAGGCGGGTTCCTTGTTATCTGAACTTCAAGATAGCGATTGTATCCGGACTTGTATGCACAACCGTAGAGGTTATAATATTTCGTGGGTTCAACTCACTAACCACTTTTTGGTAATATAACACCACGCCCGGCCTTTACTTGCGAACCGTTTTAGCCGGCCCATCGCCCCACATCCCAGGACGTGGCATCATAGGTGTATTTTATCCAAACGGAGATCGTGCCTCCCTTTTAAGGGATTCCTATCAACCCGAATGTGGGTAACCCAACCGTCGCTTCGGTACAATTCCTTGGAAATAAGCAAGTTTTCGAGGCTCGAGAGGAGACGTTTGATATTTGCAGCCTTTATCTAGGGGTGCAGACCCGCCATTTTCTTCCACACTTGCCTCTTCCTCAACTCCTGCTACACCAAGCTCCAACTCCCGGGCTTCCATCGCCACCAGCCCCAACCATGTCTGGATCTAGCCGTCAAGGCCGGTGGGTAGCCTCTTCTGTCACGGAGGAAGACATTGCAAAGCTTCAGGCAGCGTGGTACCTGACCGCTAAAATCCATCATCGGCTTCCTGCCGAGGGGCAGGTCGTTCCCACCCCCAGATCCGGCGAGAGGGTCATGTTCGTGTCTGACTTCCTCCGTGGGTTGGGATTTGCACTTAACCCCTTCGTCCGAGGGCTCATGTATTATTATGGGCTAGACTTCCACGATTTGGCCCCAGACTCTATTCTTCTTATCTCAACGTTTATCGTCACGTGTGAAGCCCTCCTCTGAACTCCTCCGCACTTTGGTTTGTGGCTCAAGACCTTCGATGTGAAGCCGCAAGTGGTAGAGGGGGAGCAGGCCGAGTGCGGCGGCGCTGCAATAAGAAAGCTTGCTAGCGCCATTTGGCTGAAAGGATCCTTCGCCAAATCTTCCGATCTATGGCAGCAGGGGTGGTTCTATATCACCGAGCCCTGCAGCTACTAGTGGGAGACCACGCCCGTATTTCGACCCAGCCCTCCAACCCAACTTGCATCGTGGATTAATAAGGGGCTAGATTGGGTATCAACGAATGACGTGCAAACTCTGCAAAGTCGCATCTGGGACCTCATTGAGAGGGACATCAACATAGCCAGCGTCGTTCATATAATGCTAGTTCGTCAGACCCTGCCGTGCCAGTGACGGCCTCTCCGCCTATGGGAGTTCAATCCAGAAGGGCCGCAGACTCTTCAGAACTTCTTCTGCAAAATGCACGAAGGAATGTGGAAATTAGTCTTCGGAAAACGAAGTCAATGGCCGGACACCGCAAGAGATGTCGACCTTCACTGCAACCATTCGGACACCCTGGTAAGTACACGTTTGCCGAATATCTTACAGTTAGATATCTAGTGGCAAGAAGCCAATGGTATCGTCTTTTCAAGGCTGGATAAAGAAGGTGCAATTGATTAGGTGTCCGGCTCCCCTTCCCGAAGACTCAGCTACTCCTGTGTTAACAAGGATGCTGGCCTCAGGGCCATACCAGGCATCAGCAGGGAGGGTGAGAAGGCCCAAGATGACCTTGGTTCTAGAGGCAAGTCGGACACTGAGTCCGGAGAATTCGACCTTTCCTCGCCTGAAGATGAAGGCAGGAAAGGACCCAGTGTTTCTTCTCCAAATGGGAGGAAAAGGGCCGCCTCCAAAGATGAGGAGGGGCGGTCTTTCAAGAAGGGCAAGATGCCACCATCGACCAGCTTGGGCTTGAAAGACGATGCCGTTGAGAAGCTCCAACAAGGGGACAAACCCTCAGCCAAGTCGTAAGAGAATCCGGAATGCCTTGATAGCGTCCTGTTCCGTTGCTATTACCGTAACACATTCATGCATTTTTACAAGTCGGCACAGAGTTTTTCTGGGTGATCCTCTTCTTTGGGGAGTCTTCTTCCAGAGATGATGGAGAGCGAGACGCCTCCTCCAACCTCCTCGCCCATCAAGGCAGATGACTCTGAAGTGTCATCATGGAGGGTCCCTTTAGACCAAGGGACAGAAGAGGCGGTACCCCAAGGTGGACCTCCGACCATCCAGAATTTTGGGGCCGATGGATTGGAGGGCCCTGGACTATCTGGTTCACATCCGATAGCGATTTTGGAGGCAGGCGAGCAGATTCCTTCAAAGGATGATCGTGCTGTTGGAGCAGCTTCCGGAAACCCGGAGACTCCGGATATGTTGCGAGACATGTTGTGGAAAGCATCCGTCTCGGGGGAACAACGTACCTTGATGGGTACAGTGATTGAGAAGATTTTGTCCATGAAGAGCGGATTAAATGAAGCCTTCATGAGCCTACTGAAGGGCTTCGAGGTTTGTAACATAACGTTTTTAGCTATGTGTCATTTGTGAAGATACGCTGTGTATAGGTAGTAGCCCCTGATAGTCGGGTTGCTGGGAAGCAAAATGGAGGATCGAAAAAGGATCATTGGAGGACTAACATGATAAACCCTGAATGCAGGTTGCTTCCCCTTTGGCCACTTCCCGGACTATGGAGATTGCCGATTTGCAGCGGAAGCTTGATGTGGTAGGGGATGATGTTGTTTTAATCACGCGTCTTGACGAGTCGCAAGGTATGTATTTGGTTTAATCCTCATACATTTTTGTAGTGTAAGCATAACACTGAAAGTTGGCTGCAGATAGTGCTGCCGCCGTTGAAGTTCTTCGAGCGGAGCTGGCCCGGGCCAAGGAGCAGGCCCGGCATAGCGATGCTATTGCCGAAAAGGCATCAACTAAATTAGAAGCCGAACTAGCTGCACGGCGCCAAGATGACGAGAAGATATCCAAGGTGACGCTCGAGCTGGAGAATGCAACTGGGCGCTGTGAGTTGTATGAAAATTGTAAAAAAAATATAGTTAATCTATTTATGTTTTGCTTGAAAGCGTGAATTCCTCTTGTGCGGCCGTTGTAATACTTGGCTCGAACCCATGATTGTAATACTTGGCTCCTCGGAGCCTAATGAATAAATACTTTGAGTTGTAGAGTTTTTTTGTGATGCCATGTTGTATTTGCACATATCAAGCATATTGTGCGTATGATTTGAAATGCTTGGTGTCGTGTCAAAACCGGCGGATCTCAGGTAGGGGGTCCTGAACTGTGTGTCTAGGATCGATGGTAACAGGAGACAGGGGACACAATGTTTACCCAGGTTCGGGCCCTCTCTATGGAGGTACTACCCTACGTCTTGCTTGATTGATATTGGTGAATATGGGTGTTACAAGAGTTGATCTACCATGAGATCGTGATGGCTAAATCCTAAAATCCTAGCCTATATGACTATGGTAATGAATGGTGTCCTTTCGGTTGTCCGTTTTGCAATCCGGTGCTCCTATGTCATCCGGTGCCCCTTTCTACCTCTTTTTGTGTGCGGATGTTAAACGGTTTCGGATTGGACCGAGACTCGTCATGCGGCCTTGGTTTACTACCGGTAGACCGCTTGTCAAGTTTCGTGCCATTTGACTTCATTTGATAGTCCAACGGTTAACCGAGGGACCGAAAAGGCCTCGTGTATGTTGTAGCCCAACACCCCTCCAAAGTGGCCCAAAACCCCCTCCATCCTCTCGGTCGTTCGATCACGATCGTGTGGCCGAAAACCGTGCTCAATTTGGAGCCTCCTAGCTCCCTCTACCTATAAATATGTGGCTCTCCCCGAAATTTCGCGCAGTACAAACCCTAGATCCAACTCCCTCCGCGCCGCCGGACATGTCCATCCGCACCGAACGCATCCACCCCAGCCAGCCGCCTCACTCTGGCAAATCAGGCGTTGACACCTCAGCATCGCCGCCACCCCGAGCCACTCACGGCGCGCCACCTGTCCACCTCGCCTCCCACCACCGCGCCTGGCCCGCCGACCCATCTCTGGCCCTCGCCCGAGCCGCTCCGGGCCCAAGCCGCCCGCGCGCCTCCGCCGCCACACGCCGTTCCCCGCCGCCGCGCACTCCTCTTGCTCGCGCCCGCTCCACCGAGCCGCGCCGCCGCCGCGATCTCCACCGGCGCCCCGAGCCGCGCCTCCCCGGCTCCACTGCCACTCGCCGGCGTCAACCGCCTCCGCCGCGCTGCTCCGCCACCGCGCTCGCCGGCGTCAACCGCCTCCACTCCGTCCGCCTCTCCGGCGCCAGATCTGGTGAGCCCCGGCTGCGCCAACCGTCTCCTTCCACTCCGAGGGCGAACTCCGGCGAGCTCCACGGCCGTCCTCGTCATCCGCGCCAATCGGGATGAGATCCACCCATCCCTCCAACCAAACGCCTCCCTGCTTCCCCAAATCTCCTCGTCCTGATCCGTTCCGTCCAGTTTCAGAGGGTATAATTTCCACCAAGTCCCAGATCTGCATATTTTTTTAGCATTCTTCATCATGCCATAACTCTGCACTCATAGCTCCGATTGGCGCATGTAGAATATCAAAATGTTCGTCTCAACGAGTACATCATTTCATCTCGTTGCATCATTTTCATTTGAGCTCATTTTGATGGCCGAAATGTTGTTGGAAGAGGGCTATGTGAGGAAAGTTGCAGATCTGTTTCAGCAAATGGCCTTTTGCCATTTTTGCCATGATTAATGTGTGCATGCTATGATCCTGAGCTCTACATGTGTTTTGTAGAATGCCATGTTATGTTTATAGGGGTGTATGCCATGCATTTTTGTGATCTTTGTGGTGACTAGCACAAGCATGCAAAGTAGCCTACTCAATGATGCTGATTTCAGGGACTTAGAATTTCACTAAGTCCTTGTCCTGATATTGTTTTCATTCCATATGTTCATGTTGTTTCCTAGTGATCCGCGCCTCCTTTGAGGATGATCAGTAAGGATGTTTTGTTAATATTGTGGTGCTCTATCCATCCATGTCTTTGTTTACAATTATGGAGCACCCTAGCTTGAGTCAATCGAGCTCTACTTTTGCTATAAGATGTTCCTGGCAGATTGTTAACATGTTTTGCAATTTTGCCTAGCTTGTTGTTGTTGATCCATGCATGCTATGTTGTTGTTCTTGCCATGTCTAGCTTATATGCCATGTCTTCTTGATGGGTGTATGCTTATATTGTCATGCCATCCTTTGTAGTGAGTGCATCGAGCTCGTAAACATGCCTACTTGTTAATCTGTTTTGCATGCTCCAGTTTTTCACTAAGTCTGAATCTGTTTATGTTTTTCCTATGTTCACATGCTTGCAATTGTATTTTCTGATCCCTTTTGGCTCATGGTGACTAATGGACTTTTGTTATGTGCTTTGAGTAGCCTTATTCGATGCCTTGTTTTTCCATGATATGTTAATTTAGCATGTAGTTTTCATGCTCTAAAGATTGCTTCCTGATGATAAATTCATGATTTGTTGTTATTTCACTAAGTCTGAAACCTGTTATCATTTGCACTTTTGCCATGCTTGTTTGAACCTGTTAATGAGTGAATTAGCCGTAGCTCAGTGTTCATCTTTTGTCAAGCATCATGAGTGGATCCCTGCCATGTATTTTGTTGTGATGTTTGGGTGCAGTAGCATATTTATCTTGATGCATTTAGTTGGTCACATGCTGATTATCGCAGACCGGTGCCATATTTGTTTTGCTTGTCATTTCCAAACCGTGCATCCGATTCCGGTGATCTTTATATAGATTTCGACCGAAATCACCTCACCTTTACTATGGCACTCTTGGATTTCCAAGTTGAGGCCAGGTTCAATCATTCCTTTCCAAATCATGCATATATATCACATACCGCATCCCGCATATCATGCCATGTTCATGTGTTGGTTGTTTACTATGTTGTGCGCTTCTTTCCGGTGTTGCTTCTACGGGTTGGTTCCGATAAAGTCGTGTTGGTGAGGACCCATTTGACTATGTCCGTTTGTCTTCTTCATGGACTCGTTCTTCTTCTTTGCGGGATTTCAGGCAAGATGACCATACCCTCGAAATCACTTCTATCTTTGCTTGCTAGTTGCTCGCTCTTTTGCTATGCCTATGCTGCGATACCTACCACTTGCTTATCATGCATCCCATATTGTTAAGCCAAGCCTCTAACCCACCTTGTCCTAGCAAACCGTTGTTTGGCTATGTTACCGCTTTGCTCAGCCCCTCTTATAGCGTTGTTAGTTGCAGGTGAAGATTGGAGTTTTGTTCCTTGTTGGAACATGGATATTATTGTTGGGATATCACAATATCTCTTATTTAATTAATGCATCTATATACTTGGTAAAGGGTGGAAGGCTCGGCCTTATGCCTGGTGTTTTGTTCCGCTCTTGCTGCCCTAGTTTCCGTCATATCGGTGTTATGTTCCCGGATTTTGCGTTCCTTACACGGTTGGGTTATAATGGGAACCCCTTGACAGTTCGCCTTGAATAAAACTCCTCCAGCAAGGCCCAACATTGGTTTTACCATTCACCACCTAGCCTTTTCCCTTGGGAGTCGCGCATCCCAAGGGTCATCTTTATTTTAAACCCCCGGGGCAGTGCTTGTCTAAGTGTTGGTCCAACCCAGAGCACCGTGCAGGGCCGTCCCTTGGCAACTTGGGTTACGTTGGCTCCCATACGTTTAGCTTATCCGGTGTGCCCTGAGAACGAGATATGTGCAGCTCCTATCGGGATTTGTCGGCACAGCGGGTGGTCTTGCTGGACTTGTTTTACCATTGTCGAGGATGTCTTGTAACCGGGATGCCGAGTCTGATCGAATTGTCTTGGGAGAAGGAATATCCTTCATTGACCATGAGATCTTGTGATGGGCTAAGTTGGGACACCCCTGTAGGGATTTGAACTTTTGAAAGCCGTGCCCGCAGTTATGGGCAGATGGGAATTTGTTAATGTCCGGTTGTAGAAAACCTGAAGTTGATCTTAATTAAAATGCATCAACCGCGTGTGGAACCGTGATGGTCTCTTTCCGATGGAGTCCGGGAAGTGAACACGGTGTTGGAGTAATGCTTGACGTAGGTTGTTCTAGGATCATTTCTTGATCATAGTTGTTCGACCATGCTTTTGCCTTCTCTTCTTGCTCTCTTTTGCGTATGTTAGCCACCATATATGCTAGTCTCTTGCTGCAGCTCCACCTTATACCTTTTACCCTTCCTATAAGCTTAAATAGTCTTGATCGCGAGGGTGTGAGATTGCTGAGTCCCCTTGACTCACAGATACTTCCAAAACTAGTTTGCAAGTGCCGATGTTACCGAGCAGGTGACGCAACCAAGCTCAAGGAGGAGCTCAAAGAAGATCTTGTCCTTTGTGGATTCGTTCTAGTGGATCAGTAGTGGAGCCCAGTTGGGACGATCGGGGATTTGTGTAGCATTTGGGGTAGTCTTCTTTTATTTTGGTTCTGTAGTCGGACCTTGATTGTATCTGGATGATGTAATGCTTTATTCATGTAATTGTGTGAAGTGGCGATTGTAAGCCAACTATGTATCTCTTTCCCTTATGTATTACATGGGTTGTGTGAAGATTACCTCACTTGCGACATTGCTTTCAATGCGGTTATGCCTCTAAGTCGTGCTTCGACACGTGGGAGATATAGCCGCATCGAGGGTGTTACAAGTTGGTATTAGAGCGTTCTCCGACTTAGGAGCTCCCTGCTTGATCGAATCGTTGGCGTTATTGAGTCTAGAAAAAAAATCTTTGAGTCATTTAGGATTATATATATTGGAGAGTAGGACTTCTTTTTACTCCTCAGTCCCTTCGTCGCTCCAGTGAGGCCTCCTGACATAGAGTTTTGACTCTTCTCTTCTCAAATTTCACTAACAAAAATTTAGGATCACGCAGGTATCATGGAATCGTTGTTCTTGGTGCCTCCTGAAATTTAGGGGTTGTGGCAGTGTCCCGAGGAGTTGAGCTCCAAGCTGTTGTCGTCACAATTTTATCGTTGAGATTCTGGAATACCTGAGTTTCGCCGACATCGAAAATCTCTTTTATGCAGTTGTTGGTGAGATAACCTCGACGCCACCCAGTACTGGGGCCGAAGTTTGGGAGTATTGCCATAACTCGTATAACGGATGCTTTTCGAAGGTTGAGGTAAACGATTTCCGAAGGTTTCTTGGTTATGTGTTGAAGGATGGATACAGTTGGATGTAGGATTTGCTAGTTTTGGGTGAGATATTATGATTCCCCTGTATCCCCAACGCCTGATTGCATAACTGGAAAGTTTGGGGAGTTTATAAGTGGGAATTCAAGTAGCTCGTAGGATATCTTTCCGACAGATGTATGATATGAAATTGGGGTTCGATGTCTAGTGGTCCGCCTATCCACGGTTGGTTTTACAGTGGTCTCCTTGCGTCTTAAAGAGTCCTTGGCTATGCTGACTCGGGGACGCTTCGTATGTCATGTGCACTTCCTTGTACATGATGGTGCTGTACGATCGAGCCCGTGTAGGCCCCACCATGAAAACTTCGGACGAAATCTCTATCATATGTTTGTTCCGGCTTATTTTGCAAGCAAATCCTTTGTTCTGTTTTTCAGTTGTGGTATTCGAGTTGCTTCAATGTCAAATGTTGATTCCATACCTTCCCTAATGGTGTTCTCATACTCCGTTGTGAACACTAATCCTTCTCGATCATCGACTTTGTCATTTCAATTTCTTGTCAACCGGTGTGCTTCTCTTCAAGTGGATCCGATCATTTGAACATCCGCAAGATCAATTCTAAGTTTCTCAATGGTGTTTGTTTCATCCAGTCAAAATTGTCTTTGTTTTCCCACCCTCCCACCCTTTTTCTTCGAGGATTCAGATTTCTTATTCAAGGATCCTTTTATTCATGTGAAGTCTCTTCATTCTTTTCAAACAATGTTCTTATCCGTTGATTCTCATGAAGATACTAACGGAGCCTCAAGTTCATCATTATTTGCTCTTTTTTCTTCTCCGGTGGAACCAATTCAAGCTTTTGGTGTTGATCACATTCCCTTTCCCTCGTTTCTAATGCTTTCTCATGCCGGTGCACCTTCATAATCATTTCACTTGTCGCTATTCAATTTGTTCCAGAGTGCTGAAGATATCTCGAAGATTCGTGTTCCCACTCTGTTTTCGTTCAAGATCTTTTGAGGATGTCAACTCATTCAAGCCATTTAATTCAACCGGTGGAATCTCTCTTTTCAAGCAATCATTTGAACGCTGTTTGTTTTGAGTGGGCCCATAACCCACAGGTCTTTTCCCAGGATCTTACCTGACTCTTCTAATTTTCCCGTAGCTATCCTAAATTCTTTTCGAAGTTTGATGTAAGAATGAATTATCATCAGTCGTATGTATTTCTCCAAGGTTTTGTTTCAAATTATTTTCATCGTTGGCTCAACCTCTTCGCCTTTGATTCTTCCGGAGTGTCTAAATAATTCATGGTGGTGTTTCTCGTTGTCATTCTCAACATCTGAAGACCGAAGAAGAGTTTTTCCTCCATATCTTGCTCCATTCTCTTCAAGATTCACGGTTCTAGCCTTTTGCCATCCTCTCATAATTATTTTCAATTGTGAGGATTCTTTTCACCCATCCAGAGCAATCCAGGAGTATTTTTTCAGTTTGATTCTTCGAAGCCCATCATTTTAGAAGACTTATTCATTCTCAGCTTTCAGCTATCATTCTCCAAATCTTACCGGTGCATCATTCAATATTCTCTAATCAGCTCGTGATCTCTTCGTTC
Organism: Triticum aestivum; assembly: GCF_018294505.1. Taxonomy (NCBI): domain Eukaryota; kingdom Viridiplantae; phylum Streptophyta; class Magnoliopsida; order Poales; family Poaceae; genus Triticum; species Triticum aestivum. Next base: position 236,870,589 of record NC_057809.1, read on the forward strand.
AATTGTATCTAAATCCCCTCAAGTATCCTCATTCGTTCTCTAATTCTTACCGGTGATTCATCTCTTTTCTTTGTTCATTTTCAATTCTTACGGTGGTTCGTTCAAGATCTCTCTTCCTTGGTTATCATATCAATTTATTCGTTCTTTCAAATATAGCGGCGGTTCGTGGAAGACATTCTCAAGTTTATGTTATATCTCTCTTAATCCTTTCTACGAGAACAAGTAATATGTCAAATTCGTTGATTGTCATCAATTTAATTGGTGAAGGATAAGCATAATGTAATTCTTATTCTTGTTTCATCGAGTGAACTCAATTCCCTATTTCGGAGGCTCATCAAACTCTTATTTCCATTTGTTCATATTTCTTTTCCTGGAGTTCCAAGTTCTCTCAATTACCTCGTCATGGAGATCCATCTAAATCATTACAAATTTTCACCTTGTGTTTTCAACTTCTTTTTCCTTCCGTTTGATCATTCTTTTGTTACCGGAGCTCTTCATGGATGTTCTACATGATGGTTCATAAAGGATTTAATTCCTTCTCCAAGTTTTTTATCGAGATTCTTTTCTAAGTAGCTCAAGCATTCTTCATCTTGCAATCCGGAGTGCAATTCTTTCTACCGTATCATTGGAGGTGGTATTATGTCATTCTTGATAATTTGAGTTCAGGTTTCATGATTCACATGTTGTTAAGAATGAGGTATTTTAAATCCATCAATCTCTTCGTTGGATTTATCTTGGGTTATAGTTCACCTAAAGCCTTTCCTCAGGATTGTTGCTATTTATGGTGCTCACAAATGACCCAAGTTCTTCTTTTATCCTCCCGGTGAAATAAGTTTCTCGTCTTCTTGTTGATATCAATCCAATATATTGTTTCGTCAGTGGCAGGATTTCACCTCATAATTTTGAGATGTCTTACATAAGCCCACATCAAGCTTATTCTTTTCGTTGTTGGTTTTTAAAGAACTCCGTTTGACCCTTCTCCTAAAGATGCCTTTTCAAACTCTTTTGTGGCAGAAGTTGGCTTTTTTTCTCCTTTCTCTTATCTCAATTATCTATCTTCTATTCTTTCTTCCGGAGGCTTTATATTGTTGCTCTCTTCAACCCGTCATCTCGTTTTTGTCAAAGATCATGTTCTTTACATGCCTATCCATTCAATCGGAGTGTTGTGCCCTTTTGCTCAAATTCTTTTTGCCTTATCAAGCCTTGCACCTCTTTTCAACCGGAGGGCTGTCTGAGATCTTTCTAACCCCTTGTTTCGTTCATTCATTAGTCCCGGAGGCAGTGTGTTGTGATTTCATCATGTATCTTCTCATCTTATGTATTTCTTATTCAATTCCTTTTCTTTTCAATCGGAGTGCTGCCCGAATTTGTTCTTCCTTGTTCCTTTTTCCTAATGAAGTGCTTTCAACTTCGTTCACCTCCGTTGATTTCTTTATTTCAATTTGCTCAAGCTTGCAAAGTTCTTTGGTTTCACTCGTTTGTCAAAGAAGCAACTTAATTTTACCTCTTCTCTTTCTCTTCCATTTTTCCCTCTGGTGCCATTCTTGATCTCGGGACGAGATCCTCTCGTAGTGGTGGAGTGTTGTAACGCCCCGAGACCGATGTGCCAGGTGTCTTCCAGCTATTCGCTGTTGTTGCCTTGACATTGCTTGCGTGTCATGCATTTCATATCATGTCATCATGTGCATTTCATTTGCATACATGTTCGTCTCATGCATCCGAGCATTTTCCCCATTGTCCGTTTTGCAATCCGGCGCTCCTATGTCATCCGGTGCCCCTTTCTACCTCTTTTCGTGTGCAGGTGTTAAACGGTTACGGATTGGACCGAGACTTGTCATGCGGCCTTGGTTTACTACCGGTAGACCGCCTGTCAAGTTTCGTGCCATTTGGACTTCGTTTGATACTCCAATGGTTAACCGAGGGACCGAAAAGGCCTCGTGTGTGTTGCAGCCCAACACCCCTCCAAAGTGGGCCAAAACCCACCTAAGCCCCCTCCATCCTCTCAGTCGTTTGATCACGATCGCGTGGCCGAAAGCCGTGCTCAATTTGGAGCCTCCTAGCTCCCTCTACCTATAAATATGTGGCTCTCCTTGAAATTTCGCGCAGTACAAACCCTAGATCCAACTCCCTCCGCGCAGCCGGACTTGTCCGTCCGCGCCGGACGCGTCCACCCCAGCCGGCCGCCTCACTCCGGCGAATCAGGCGTCGCAACCTCAACATCGCCGCTGCCCCGAGCCACTCACGGTGCGCCACCTGTCCACCTCGCCTCCCACCACCACGCCTGGCCCGCCGACCCATCTCCGGCCCTCGCCCGAGCCGCCCACGCGCCTCCGCCGCCACACGTCGTTCCCCGCCGGCACCCGCTCCACCGAGCCGTGCCGCCGCCGCGATCTCCACCGGCGCCCCGAGCCGCGCCTCCCCGGCTCCGCTGCCGCTCGCCGGCGTCAACCGCCTCCGCCGCGCTGCTCCGCCACCGCGCCACGGGCCTCCTCCATTTCGCCCCAGCGACCGCGCCTCCACTCCGGCCGCCTCTCCAGCGCCAGATCTGGCGAGCCTCAGTCGCGCCAACCGTCTCCTTCCACTGCGGCGAGCTCCACTGCCGTCCTCGTTATCCGCGCTAATCGGGATGAGATCCACCCATCCCTCCAACCAAACGCCTCCCTGCTTCCCCGGATCTCCTCGTCCAGATCCGTTCCGTCCAGTTTCGGAGGGTATAATTTCCACTAAGTCCCAGATCTGCATATTTTTGAGCGTTCTTCATCATGCCACAACTCTGCACTCGTAGCTCCGATTCGCGCGTGTAGCATATCAAGATGTTCGTCTAGATGAGTACATCATTTCATCTCATTGCATCATTTTCATTTGAGCTCATTTTAATTCCCTAAATGTTGTTGGAAGAGGGCTATGTGAGGAAAGTTGCAGATCTGTTTCAGCAAATGGCCTTTTGTCATTTTTGCCATGATTAATGTGTGCATGCTATGATCCTGAGCTCTACATGTGTTTTGTAGAATGCCATGTTATCTTTACAGGGGTGTATGCCATGTATTTTTGTGATCTTTGTGGTGGCTAGCACAAGCATGCAAAGTAGCCTACTCAATGATGCTGATTTCAGGGACTTAGTTTTTCACAAGTCCTTGACCTGTCTTTATTTTTATGCCATATGTTCATGTTGTTTCCTAGTGATCCGTGCCTCTTTTGAGGATGATCAGTAAGGATGTTTTGTTAACATTGTGGTGCTATATCCATCCATGTCTTTGTTTGCAATTATGGAGCACCCTAGCTTGAGCCAATCAAGCTCTACTTTTGCTATAAAATGATCCTGGCAGATTGTTGACATGTTTAGCAATTTTGCCGAGGATGTTGCTATTGATCCGTGGATGCTATGTTGTTGTTCCTGCCATGTCTAGCTTCTATGCCATGTCTTCTTGATGGGTGTATGCTTAGTTTGTCCTGATATTGTTTTTATGCCATATGTTCATGTTGTTTCCTAGTGATCCGTGTCTCTTTTGAGGATGATCAGTAAGGATGTTTTGTTAATATTGTGGTGCTCTATCCATCCATGTCTTTGTTTACAATTATGGAGCACCCTAGCTTGAGTCAATCGAGCTCTACTTTTGCTATAAGATGTTCCTGGCAGATTGTTAACATGTTTTGCAATTTTGCCTAGCTTGTTGTTGTTGATCCATGCATGCTATGTTGTTGTTCTAGACATGTTTAGCTTCTATGCCATGTCTTCTTGATGGGTGTATGCTTATATTGTCATGTCATGCTTTGTAGTGAGTGCATCGAGCTCGTAAACATGCCTACTTGTTAATCTGTTGTGCATGCTCCAGTTTTTCACGAAGTCTGAATCTGTTTATGTTTTTGCTATGTTCACATGCTTGCAATTGTATTTTCTGATCCCTTTTGGCTCATGGTCACTAAGGGACTTTTGTTATGTGCTTTGAGTAGCTACATTCCATGCCTTTCTTTGCCATGATATGTTAATATAGCATGTAGTTTTCATGCTCTAAAGATTGCTTCCTGATGATAAATTCCTGATTTGTTGTTATTTCACCAAGTCTGAAACCTGCTATCATTTGCACTTTTGCCATGCTTGTTTGAACCTGTTAATGAGTGAATTAGCCGTAGCTCAGTGTTCATCTTTTGTCAAGCATCATGAGTGGATCCCTGCCATGTATTTTGTTGTGATGTTTGGGTGCAGTAGCATATTTATCTTGATGCATTTAGTTGGTCACTTGCTGATTATCGCAGACCGATGCCATATTTGTTTTGCTTGCCATTTCCAAACCGTGCATCCGATTCCGGTGATCTTTATATCGATTTCAAACGAAATCACCTCACCTTTCCAGTGGCACTCTTGTATCTCCATGTTGAGGCCAGGTTCAATCATTCCTTTCCAAATCATGCATATGCATCACATACCGTATCCCGCATATCATTCCATGTTCATGTGTTGGTTGTTTAGTATGTTGTGTGCTTCTTTCCGGTGTTGCTTCTTCGGGTTGGTACCGACAAAGTTGTGTTTGTGAGGACCCGTTCGACTACGTCCGTTTGTCTTCTTCATCGACTCGTTCTTCTTCTTTGCGGGATTTCAGGCAAGATGACCATACCCTCGAAAACACTTCTATCTTTGCTTGCTAGTTGCTCGCTCTTTTGCTATGCCTATGCTGCGATACCTACCACTTGCTTATCATGCCTCCCATATTGTTAAGCCAAGCCTCTAACCCACCTTGTCCTAGCAAACCGTTGTTTGGCTATGTTACCGCTTTGCTCAGCCCCTCTTATAGCGTTGTTAGTTGCAGGTGAAGATTGGAGTTTTGTTCCTTGTTGGAACATGGATATTATTGTTGGGATATCACAATATCTCTTATTTAATTAATGCATCTATATACTTGGTAAAGGGTGGAAGGCTCGGCCTTATGCCTGGTGTTTTGTTCCGCTCTTGCTGCCCTAGTTTCCGTTATATCGGTGTTATGTTCCCGGATTTTGCGTTCCTTACACGGTTGGGTTATAATGGGAACCCCTTGACAGTTCGCCTTGAATAAAACTCCTCCAGCAAGGCCCAACATTGGTTTTACCATTCACCACCTAGCCTTTTCCCTTGGGAGTCGCGCATCCCAAGGGTCATCTTTATTTTAAACCCCCGGGCCAGTGCTTGTCTAAGTGTTGGTCCAACCCAGAGCACCGTGCAGGGCCGTCCCTTGGCAACTTGGGTTACGTTGGCTCCCATACGTTTAGCTTATCCGGTGTGCCCTGAGAACGAGATATGTGCAGCTCCTATCGGGATTTGTCGGCACAGCGGGTGGTCTTGCTGGACTTGTTTTACCATTGTCGAGGATGTCTTGTAACCGGGATGCCGAGTTTGATCGAATTGTCTTGGGAGAAGGAATATCCTTCATTGACCATGAGATCTTGTGATGGGCTAAGTTGGGACACCCCTGTAGGGATTTGAACTTTTGAAAGTTGTGCCCGCGGTTATGGGCAGATGGGAATTTGTTAATGTCCGGTTGTAGAAAACCTGAAGTTGATCTTAATTAAAATGCATCAACCGCGTGTGGAACCGTGATGGTCTCTTTCCGACGGAGTCCGGGAAGTGAACACGGTGTTGGAGTAATGCTTGACGTAGGTTGTTCTAGGATCACTTCTTGATCATAGTTGTTCGACCATGCCTTTGCCTTCTCTTCTCGCTCTCTTTTGCGTATGTTAGCCACCATATATGCTAGTCTCTTGCTGCAGCTCCACCTCATACCTTTTACCCTTCCTATAAGCTTAAATAGTCTTGATCGCGAGGGTGTGAGATTGCTGAGTCCCCTTGACTCACAGATACTTCCAAAACCAGTTTGCAGGTGCCGATGTTACCGAGCAGGTGACGCAACCAAGCTCAAGGAGGAGCTCGAAGAAGATCTTGTCCTTTGTGGATTTGTTCTGGTGGATCAGTAGTGGAGCCCAGTTGGGACGATCGGGGATTTGTGTAGCATTTGGGGTAGTCTTCTTTTATTTTGGTTCTGTAGTTGGACCTTGATTGTATCTGGATGATGTAATGCTTTATTCATGTAATTGTGTGAAGTGGCGATTGTAAGCCAACTATGTATCTCTTTCCCTTACGTATTACATGGGTTGTGTGAAGATTACCTCACTTGCGACATTGCTTTCAATGCGGTTATGCCTCTAAGTCGTGCTTCGACACGTGGGAGATATAGCCGCATCGAGGGCGTTACAAGTTGGTATTAGAGCCTTCTCCGACTTAGGAGCTCCCTGCTTGATCGAATCGTTGGCGTTGTTGAGTCTAGAAAAAAAAGCTTTGAGTCATTTAGGATTATATATATCGGAGAGTAGGACTTCTTTTTACTCCTCAGTCCCTTCGTCGCTCTAGTGAGGCCTCCTGACGTAGAGTTTTGACTCTTCTCTTCTCAAATTTCACTAAAAAAAATTAGGATCACGCGGGTATCTTGGAATCGTTCCGATGGTTTTGTGACGAGAACATTGTTCTTGGTGCCTCCTGAAATTTAGTGGTTGTGGCAGTGTCCCGAGGAGTTGAGCTCCAAGCCGTTGTCGTCACAATTTTATCGTTGAGATTTTGGAATACCTGAGTTTCACCAACATCGAAAATCTATTTTATGCAGTTGTTGGTGAGATAACCTCGACGCCACCCAGTACTGGGCCAGAGTTCGGGAGTATTGCCATAACTCGTATAACGGATGCTTTTTGAAGGTTGAGGTAAACGATTTCCGAAGGTTTCTTGGTTATGTGTTGAAGGATGGATACAGCTAGATGTAGGATTTGCTAGTTTTGAGTGAGATATTATGATTCCCCTGTATCCCCAACACCTAATTGCATAACTGGAAAGTTTGGGGAGTTTATAAGTGGGAATTCAAGTAGCTCGTAGGATATCTTTCCGATAGATGTATGATATGAAATTGGGGTTCGATGTCTAGTGGTCCGCCTATCCACGGTTGGTTTTACAGTGGTCTCCTTGCGTCTTAAAGAGTCCTTGGCTATGCTGACTCGGGGACGCTTCGTATGTCATGTGCACTTCCTTGTACATGATGGTGCTGTACGATCGAGCCCGTGTAGGCCCCACCACAAAAACTTCAGACGAAATCTCTATCATATGTTTGTTCCGGCTTATTTTGCAAGCAAATCCTTTGTTCTGTTTTTCAGTTGTGGTATTCGAGTTGCTTCAAGGTCAAATGTTGATTCCATACCTTCCCTAATGGTGTTCTCATACTCCGTTGTGAACACTAATCCTTCTCGATCATCGACTTTGTCATTTCAATTTCTTGTCAACCGGTGTGCTTCTCTTCAAGTGGATCCGATCATTTCAACATCCGCAAGATCAATTCTAAGTTTCTCAACGGTGTTCGTTTCATCCTGTCCAAATTGTCTTTGTTTTCCCACCCTCCCACCCTTTTTCTTCGAGGATTCAGATTTCTTATTCAAGTATCCTTTTATTCATGTGAAGTCTCTTCATTCTTTTCAAACAATGTTCTTATCCGGTGATTCTCATGAAGATACTAACGGAGCCTCAAGTTCATCATTATTTGCTCTTTTTTCTTCTCCGGTGGAACCAATTCAAGCTTTTGGTGTTGATCATATCCCTTTTCCCTCGTTTCTAATTCTTTCTCATGCCGGTGCACCTTCATAATCATTTCACTTGTCGCTATTCAATTTGTTCCAGAGTGCTGAAGATATCTCGAAGATTCGTGTTCCCACTCTATTTTCATTCAAGATCTTTTGAGGATGTCAACTCATTCAAGCCATTTAATTCAACCGGTGGAATCTCTCTTTTCAAGCAATCATTTGAGCGGTGTTTCTTTTGAGTGGGCCCATAACCCACAGGTCTTTTCCCAGGATCTTACCTGACTCTTCTAATTTTCCCGTAGCTATCCTAAATTCTTTTCGAAGTTTGACGTAAGAATGAATTATCATCAGTCGTATGTATTTCTCCAAGGTTTTGTTTCAAATTATTTTCATCGTTGGCTCAACCTCTTCGCCTTTGATTCTTCCGGAGTGTCTAAATAATTCATGGTGGTGTTTCTCGTCGTCATTCTCAACATCTGAAGACCGAAGAAGAGTTTTTCTTCCATATCTTGCTCCATTCTCTTCAAGATTCACGGTTCTAGCCTTTTTCCATCCTCTCATAATTATTTTCGATTGTGAGGATTCTTTTCACCTATCCGGAGCAATCCAGGAGTATTTTTTCAGTTTGATTCTCCGAAGCCCATCATTTCAGAAGACTTATTCATTCTCAGCTTTCAGCTATCATTCTCCAAATCTTACCGGTGCATCATTCAATATTCTCTAATCAGCTCGTGATCTCTTTGTTCAGTTGTATCTAAATCCCCTCAAGTATCCTCATTCGTTCTCTAATTCTTACTGGTGATTCATCTCTTTTCTTCGTTCATTTTCAATTCTTACGGTGGTTTGTTCAAGATCTCTCTTCCTTGGTTATCATATCAATTTATTCGTTCTTTCAAATCCTAGCGGCGGTTCGTGGAAGACATTCTCAAGTTTATGTTATATCTCTCTTAATCCTTTCTACGAGAATAAGTAATATGTCAAATCCGTTGATTGTCATCAATTTAATTGGTGAAGGATAAGCATAATGTAATTCTTATTCTTGTTTCATCGAGTAACTCAATTACCTATTTCGGAGGCTCATCAAACTCTTGTTTCCATTTGTTCATCTTTCTTTTCCCGGAGTTCCAACTTCTCTCAATTACCTCGTCACGGAGATCCATCTAAATCATTACAAATTTTCACCTTGTGTTTTCAACTTCTTTTTCCTTCTGTTTGATCATTCTTTTGTTATCGGAGCTCTTCATGGATGTTCTACATGATGGTTCATAAAGGATTTAATTCCTTCTCCAAGTTTTTTATCGAGATTCTTTTCTAAGTAGCTCAAGCATTCTTCATCTTGCAATCCGGAGTGCAATTCTTTCTACCGTATCATTGTTGGTGGTATTATGTCATTCTTGATAATTTGAGTTCAGGTTTCATGATTCACATGTTGTTAAGAATGAGGTATTTTAAATCCATCAATCTCTTCGTTGGATTTATCTTGGGTTATAGTTCACCTAAAGCCTTTCCTCAGGATTGTTGCTATTTATGGTGCTCACAAATGACCCAAGTTCTTCTTTTATCCTCCCGGTGAAATAAGTTTCTCGTCTTCTTGTTGATATCAATCCAATATATTGTTTCGTCAGTGGCAGGATTTCACCTCATAATTTTGAGATGTCTTACATAAGCCCACATCAAGCTTATTCTTTTCGTTGTTGGTCTTTAAAGAACTTCGTTTGACCCTTCTCCTAAATATGCCTTTTCAAACTCTTTTGTGGCAGAAGTTGCCTTTTTTTCTCCTTTCTCCTATCTCAATTATCTATCTTCTATTCTTTCTTCCGGAGGCTTTATATTGTTGCTCTCTTCAACCCGTCATCTCGTTTTTGTCAAAGATCATGTTCTTTTCATGCCTATCCATTCAACCGGAGTGTTGTGCCCTTTTGCTCAAGTTCTTTTTGCCTTATCAAGCCTTGCACCTCTTTTCAACCGGAGGGCTGTCTGAGATCTTTCTAACCCCTTGTTCCATTCATTCATTTGTCCCAGAGGCAGTGTGTTGTGATTTCATCATGTATCTTCTCATCTTATGTATTTCTTATTCAATTCCTTTTCTTTTCAATCGGAGTGCTGCCCGAATTTGTTCTTCCTTGTTCCTTTTTCCTAATGGAGTGCTTTCAACTTCGTTCACCTCCGTTGATTTCTTTCTTTCAATTTGCTCAACCTTGCAAAGTTCTTTGGTTTCACTCGTTTGTCAAAGAAGCAACTTAATTTTATCTCTTCTCTTTCTCTTCCGTTTTCCCTCCGGTGCCATTCTTGATCTCGGGACGAGATCCTCTCGTAGTGGTGGAGTGTTGTAACGCCCCGAGACCGATGTGCCAGGTGTCTTCCAGTTATTCGCTGTTTTTGCCTTGTCATTGCCTTGCGTGTCATGCATTGCATATCATGTCATCATGTGCATTTCATTTGCATACATGTTCGTCTCATGCATCCGAGCATTTTCCCCGTTGTCCATTTTGCAATCCGGCGCTCCTATGTCATCCGGTGCCCCTTTCTACCTCTTTTCATGTGCGGGTGTTAAACAGTTACGGATTGGACCGAGACTTGTCATGCGGCCTTGGTTTACTACCGGTAGACCGCCTGTCAAGTTTCGTGCCATTTGGACTTCGTTTGATACTCCAACGGTTAACCGAGGGACCGAAAAGGCCTCGTGTGTGTTGCAGCCCAACACCCCTCCAAAGTGGCCCAAAACCCACCTAAACCCCCTCCATCCTCTCGGTCGTTCGATCACGATCGCGTGGCCGAAAACCGTGCTCAATTTGGAGCCTCCTAGCTCCCTCTACCTATAAATATGTGGCTCTCCTTGAAATTTCGCGCAGTACAAACCCTAGATCCAACTCCCTCCGCGCAGCCGGACATGTCCGTCCGCGCCGGACATGTCCACCCCAGCCGGCCGCCTCACTCCGGCGAATCAGGCATCGCAACCTCAGCATCGCCGCTGCCCCGAGCCACTCACGGTGCGCCACCTGTCCACCTCGCCTCCCACCACCGCGCCTGGCCCGGCGACCCATCTCCGGCCCTCGCCCGAGCCGCCCGCGCACCTCCGCCGCCACACGCCGTTCCCCGCCGGCGCCCGCTCCACCGAGCCGCGCCGCCGCCGCGATCTCCACCGGTGCCCCAAGCCGCGCCTCCCCGGCTCCGCTGCCGCTCGCCGGCGTCAACCGCCTCCGCCGCGCTGCTCCGCCACTGCGCCGTGGGCCTCCTCCACCGCGCCCCGGCGACCGCGCCTCCACTCCGGCCGCCTCTCCGGTGCCAGATCTGGCGAGCCCCGGTCGCGCCAACCGTCTCCTTCCACTCCGGCGAGCACCATGGCCGTCCTCGTTATCCGCGCCAATCGGGATGAGATCCACCCATCCCTCCAACCAAACGCCTCCCTGCTTCCCCGGATCTCCTCGTCCAGATCCGTTCCGTCCAGTTTCGGAGGGTATAATTTCCACTAAGTCCCAGATCTGCATATTTTTTTAGCGTTCTTCATCATGCCACAACTCTGCACTCGTAGCTTCGATTCGCGTGTGTAGCATATCAAAATGTTCGTCTGGACGAGTACATCATTTCATCTCATTGCATCATTTTCATTTGAGCTCATTTTAATTCCCTAAATGTTGTTGGAAGAGGCCTATGTGAGGAAAGTTGCAGATCTGTTTCAGCAAATGGCCTTTTGTCATTTTTGCCATGATTAATGTGTGCATGCTATGATCCTGAGCTCTACATGTGTTTTGTAGAATGCCATGTTATCTTTACAGGGGTGTATGCCATGTATTTTTGTGATATTTGTGGTGACTAGCACAAGCATGCAAAGTAGCCTACTCAATGATGCTGATTTCAGGGACTTAGTTTTGCACAAGTCCTGGACCTGTCTTTATTTTTATGCCATATGTTCATGTTGTTTCCTAGTGATCCGTGCCTCTTTTGAGGATGATCAGTAAGGATGTTTTGTTAACATTGTGGTGCTATATCCATCCATGTCTTTTTTTGCAATTATGGAGCACCCTAGCTTGAGCCAATCAAGCTCTACTTTTGCTATAAAATGATCCTGGCAGATTGTTGACATGTTTAGCAATTTTGCCGAGGATGTTGCTATTGATCCGTGGATGCTATGTTGTTGTTCCTGCCATGTCTAGCTTCTATGCCATGTCTTCTTGATGGGTGTATGCTCAGTTTGTCCTGATATTGTTTTTATGCCATATGTTCATGTTGTTTCCTAGTGATCCGTGTCTCTTTTGAGGATGATCAGTAAGGATGTTTTGTTAATATTGTGGTGCTTTATCCATCCATGTCTTTGTTTACAATTATGGAGCACCCTAGCTTGAGTCAATCGAGCTCTACTTTTGCTATAAGATGTTCCTGGCAGATTGTTAACATGTTTTGCAATTTTGCCTAGCTTGTTGTTGTTGATCCATGCATGCTATGTTGTTGTTCTTGCGATGTTTAGCTTCTATGCCATGTCTTATTGATGGGTGTATGCTTATATTGTCATGTCATGTTTTGTAGTGAGTGCATCGAGCTCGTAAAAATGCCTACTTGTTAATCTATTTTGCATGCTCCAGTTTTTCACTAAGTCTGAATCTGTTTATGTTTTTGCTATGTTCACATGCTTGCAATTGTATTTTTTAATCCCTTTTGGCTCATGGTCACTAAGGGACTTTTGTTATGTGCTTTGAGTAGCTACGTTCCATGCCTTTCTTTGCCATGATATGTTAATGTAGCATATAGTTTTCATGCTCTAAAGATTGCTTCCTGATGATAAATTCCTGATTTGTTGTTATTTCACTAAGTCTGAAACCTGTTATCATTTGCACTTTTGCCATGCTTGTTTGAACCTGTTAATGAGTGAATTAGCCGTAGCTCAGTGTTCATCTTTTGTCAAGCATCATGAGTGGATCCCTGCCATGTATTTTATTGTGATGTTTGGGTGCAGTAGCATATTTATCTTGATGCATTTAGTTGGTCACTTGCTGATTATCGTAGACCGGTGCCATATTTGTTTTGCTTGCCATTTCCAAACCGTGCATCCGATTCCGGTGATCTTTATATCGATTTCGACCGAAATCACCTCACCTTTCCAGTGGCACTCTTGGATTTCCAAGTTGAGGCCAGGTTCAATCATTCCTTTCCAAATCATGCATATGCATCACATACCGCATCCCGCATATCATGCCATGTTCATGTGTTGGTTGTTTACTATGCTGTGTGCTTCTTTCCGGTGTTGCTTCTTCGGGTTGGTAACGATAAAGTCGTGTTTGTGAGGACCCGTTTGACTATGTCCGTTTGTCTTCTTCATGAACTCGTTCTTCTTCTTTGCGGGATTTCAGGCAAGATGACCATACCCTCGAAATCACTTCTATCTTTGCTTGCTAGTTGCTCGCTCTTTTGCTATGCCTATGCTGCGATACCTACCACTTGCTTATCATGCCTCCCATATTGTTAAGCCAAGACTCTAAACCACCTTGTCCTAGCAAACCGTTGTTTGGCTATGTTACCGCTTTGCTCAGCCCCTCTTATAGCGTTGTTAGTTGCATGTGAAGATTGGAGTTTTGTTCCTTGTTGGAACATGGATATTATTGTTGGGATATCACAATATCTCTTATTTAATTAATGCATCTATATACTTGGTGAAGGGTGGAAGGCTCGGCCTTATGCCTGGTGTTTTGTTCCACTCTTGCCGCCCTAGTTTCCGTCATATCGGTGTTATGTTCCCGGATTTTGCGTTCCTTACATGGTTGGGTTATAATGGGAACCCCTTGACAGTTCACCTTGAATAAAACTCCTCCAGCAAGGCCCAACATTGGTTTTACCATTCGCCACCTAGCCTTTTTCCCTTGGGAGTCGCGCATCCCGAGGGTCATCTTTATTTTAAACCCCCGGGCTAATGCTTGTCTAAGTGTTGATCCAACCCAGAGCACCGTGCGGGGCCGTCCCTTGGCAACTTGGGTTACGTTGGCTCCCGTATGTTTAGCTTATCCGGTGTGCCCTGAGAACGAGATATGTGCAGCTCCTATCGGGATTTGTCGGCACAGCGCTGTGGTCTTGCTGGACTTGTTTTACCATTGTCGAGGATGTCTTGTAACCGGGATGCCGAGTCTGATCGGATTGTCTTGGGAGAAGGAATATCCTTCGTTGACCGTGAGAGCTTGTGATGGGCTAAGTTGGGACACCCATGCAAGGATTTGAACTTTCGAAAGCCGTGCCCGCGGTTATGGGCAGATGGGAATTTATTAATGTCCGGTTGTAGAAAACCTGAAGTTGATCTTAATGAAAATGCATCAACCGCGTGTGTAACCGTGATGGTCTCTTTCTGGCGGAGTCCGAGAAGTGAACACGGTGTTCGAGTAATACTTGACGTAGGTTGTTCTAGGATCACTTCTTGATCATAGTTGTTCGATCGTGCCTTTGCCTTCTCTTCTCGCTCTCTTTTGCGTATGTTAGCCACCATATATGCTAGTCGCTTGCTGCAGCTCCACCTTATACCTTTTACCCTTCCTATAAGCTTAAATAGTCTTGATCGCGAGGGTGTGAGATTGCTGAATCCCCGTGACTCACAGATACTTCCAAAACCAGTTTGCAGGTGCCGATGTTACCGAGCAAGTGACGCAACCAAGCTCAAGGAGGAGCTCGAAGAAGATCTTGTCCTTTGTGGATTCGTTCTAGTTGATCAGTAGTGGAGCCCAGTTGGGACGATCGGGGATCTATGTAGCATTTGTGGTAGTCTTCTTTTATTTTGGTTCCATAGTCGGACCTTCATTGTATCTGGATGATGTAATGCTTTATTCATGTAATTGTGTGAAGTGGCGATTGTAAGCCAACTATGTATCTCTTTCCCTTATGTATTACATGGGTTGTGTGAAGTTTACCTCACTTGCGACATTGATTTCAATGCGGTTATGCCTCTAAGTCGTGCTTCGACATGTGGGAGATATAGCCGCATCGAGGGCGTTATAGTGGGTGTGACATGATTGAGTGGGAGCTAAATGCTTCTCGAGACAAAACCACCCGAGTCACATCATCGGGCACCCCTACCCATATGGATGTTGATCCTGCTCCTGCTTCCACTGCTCCATAGTTGGAAGAGGAAGAGAAGAAATCTGAAGAGTCCATGTCTCACGAAGGAACTGTTCCACAAGTTATGTCCGAGGTACTCGAGAAAGAAGAAGTTTTGACCCAGGCATCTGAAGGGTTCTTGTCAGTTGTTCAATTGCTTGGAGGAACTCGATCTTGTTATTCAGGTTGATTTTCTGCATGTGACAAGATGATTGACCATCGAGATTGGTTTAGTTAGCGATTATTGATTTGTATCACCGGGTACAATATAGTTGGAATCGTCAACGTCAAAATCCACTAAATAGATACTTATCCCCATTCTCATCTAAATATTGGGTCGCCATCACATGACCAGCAGCTAGACAATTCCTTCCCTATAACATACACATGGGCACCCATCTCGTTATCTAGGTCTATGCCTCCCTCTCTCACTCGAAACACACACACCTCTCCACATGATGCATGTCTCTTGGTCTCTATCCCATCCCATAAATAAGGCACACCGCAATTATCTTCTTCTTGCTACCCCATCTATGTTTTTAGGTCTTCTTATGACACACAAGCATTCATCTCTCTCTCTACCACAAGTAACCTTACACACCCTAGCCAGCTATGCTGTCATGGTCTATCTAGATCTCTCGAAGGCAAACAGACATTGTGTGTGTCCCTTCATCGCACACACATTATCGCTGTCACAATATCCCCGACCCTGTAACCTTGTCGATCCCCTCTATGTCTATACATGTATATAGCTGACATTACATGCACCATCTCTCTAACACATGCCCGCACACGCACACAACCTCTCTCTTCCTTTCGGAAACTCCTCTCTCTGTGACACACATCCTTTCAAACATGAATATGCCCCTCTCTCGTTACGTATCGCTGCCCCCCTTCTCTGTCACACAAATATTCTCTCTATATCTATCTCCCGCAATAATACATGGATAGTCTAAATTGAAATTAAGCAAAGGACCACACTTCCCTTGATTCTCTACTGGGAAAATGAGCTCCAATTACAAAAACAAATCCACTCCCAAACAGAATATGTAAATAGGGTGAAATCATTCACACAAATTTTTGTTGCGCGCATGAATGTCAATGATATGGATGTACTACTCGTACGTCCACACTGACTCAATTCACACAAATTACATTCAACCCTTCTCCAAATACGGTGCACATGCGATGTTTGTTGGACTGCTCGTACCAGCCAGCCCCCGACATGTTCCAACATACTTGAGCTTCTATTTTTCTCCTCAAATCATGTGAAACCATGAAAAGGTTAACCCCCACCCCAGTTCGTACTGTAGCTCAAAGCTCCCATATGGACACAACACCTATCAGGTCACGCAGTCATTGCCGAAATGGACGACGCCATGGTCTGGGAAGAGGACGAAGTCTCCGACATCGCTGAGGTGGACCACGCCCTCGACAGCTGCGAGGAGTGCACGCTGACTGGACACACGGAGCATAGTGTGATCTAGCGGCTCGCCCTCGTCAGCCACGACGGGGAGCGCGTGCTCCAGCAGCATGCCCTAGTCGGTATCGAGGAGGTGCATCGCGTCCTTGACGCACACAAGGTGAACTAGCGCGTTCTCCAATAGCATGCGCGCGAGCATCGCATCCTCTCCACTCTCGACATGGACGAGGGCGTGCTCCGGGCAGCACGCCCGCGAACATCGCATCCTCACCACTCTCGACGTGGATGAGCGCGTGCTCCGGCAGCATGCCCATGAAAATTGCATCCTTGCCACTCAGGAGCACAAGTGTGTGCTCCAACAGCACGGCCGTGAGCATGGCATCCTCGTGGCTCACGAGGTGGATGAGCACGTGCTCCAGACAATACCCCTTGAGTCGGGGCACAAGCACCGCGCCCCCTGCGACGAGGAGTACTACATGGTGCCCATCGTAGTTTAGGAATATTCCATGACTCCGTCATGGCCTCGAGGAGCGCGAGCTCTGGTGGGTGCTCGAGGACTCCCGCACCGATATGCAGGTGGGGGAGGACATGCAAGATTATCATTCGAGCTCCCCTCCTCCTACGAAGATGCCTCCACCGCCCCTGTCATATGTCATCTGCCTCGGCTCTGGCGGACCTTTGGAGTTTACTTGTGTGGAACATTAATATTTGGATTAATCATACCTCTACAAAATGTGAAGGATCAACACTAATGCAAAAAATGACTTATGACTAACAGGCATGAATAGATGATGTGGCAGCATTGCATACTAGAGAGTAACACAAGTATATTGCAATTTATGGATTGCATGCATGACTAGCTTATGTGGCATGGTTGCATGGCTAGGAAAGGCTAGAGAAAAGTAAATACATAGTGTGTTTAGAGTGCGCTCCAATATATGGGAGCATGTAAAGATCTTTAGACTGCACTCCAATTTTTTCCAGACGCTTAGGTGCACCAGATGTCATGAAATGCTACAAAATGTTAGAAAAAAAGCTGCTCCAATATTTTCAAAACCTATTATTATCTTGAAACCAGCCACACCCGTCCCTCACCTCATCAAAACAGGCCAGGGAATATATTTTGAGTTAAACATAATTCAGTTTTACTGAGATATGTATATCAAAACTAGAGTGTTTTATTTCAAGTTTGTGAACGAGTATTATTCTACTACTTTGGATCCATTGCAAAGCATGGGCCGGCACATTGGTAGTAGTCAGAAACAAATCTCGAGTTTGGCACAAGTTTGTGCAGTATAGCACCACAAGTCTGGGTGCAGGAGTTATATTTCCCTCTCGAGGCCCGCGAGACTAAGCTTCGGTGCCTCAATGCACCTGCCTTTGAGTCCATGACATGTATGCTGGCCCACATGTCATGCTCACAAATGTAGAGGGGCGATGGGGCCGAGAGGGATGAGGTGAAAGTCGGGGGATGTGGTGTCGTGGGTTCGAGAGGTGTCGTGGGAATTGCATCTAGCTGTGGTAGAAACTTGACGATCGCCATAGTGTAGCTAGCCCACATGCCATGCACACAAAGGTAGAGGGGCTATGTGTCGGGACCCCGATTCTAAGTCACACCGATCTAGCATGTAACACCTCATATCACTTTGCGGCCCTCACGCACGGTATTACCATAG
Organism: Triticum aestivum; assembly: GCF_018294505.1. Taxonomy (NCBI): domain Eukaryota; kingdom Viridiplantae; phylum Streptophyta; class Magnoliopsida; order Poales; family Poaceae; genus Triticum; species Triticum aestivum. The sequence continues at coordinate 236,888,343 of NC_057809.1, forward strand.
GTGTCGCCTTATCATGGCCTGGGACCGTTTGTGCCTTTTGACTCACGTATATGATAGTATTGCTAGCATGCATATGACAGAGAACCCGGGCCGACATGACTAGTCGTGAATCCAAAGTGGCACTAACTTATGGGGATAGGCATACTTGAATCAACATCGAGCATGTCGGCGAGCAGCGTGCGAATCCGGGCTGTAGCACTGGGCTAACAGGACTCCGGTGAACCGGGCTGTAGCAGGCCAGGCAGGACTCCAGATGTCACCGTGTGACATTTCCCCGAAGGGAGAAACACAGGAACGAAGTGACTCACATGCCGGCCAGTCTAAGTGTTCCGAAGCAGTAGTGCTGGGCTAGCAGGACTCTGGTAAACCGGGCTGTAGCGGACTACCATGGCTCGGTGGAAGCACTAGACTACATTTCCCCATAAGAGAGGCTACCAAGGATAGACAACTAGGTTGTCGGATACCACACATAGCAATACACGTTACACGTATGCATAACATGCAAGTATGTGTTGTACAACATGGCATCACAACATAACGCAAACTCATATAGATAAAGGCCCAGAAGAGCCACACAGTATTAAATACAAACACTGGTCACATGACCCATCATTCAGAGCTTACAAGCAATGGAAACATTACATGTCTGAGTACAGACAACTACAAAAGGAAAAGGCTGAGAAGCCTGACTATCTACAAGTCCCTCCCAAGGGTACAAGATCGTAGCTGAGGTAACAAGCTACTCGTCGAAGTCCAAGCGGTACTACTAGTGAGACAGATGTCTCACCTGCAAAACATAAATAAAGCAAACGTGAGTACAAAGGTACTCAACAAGACTTACATCAGATCCTATCATACATGCATTAGTATCAAGAAGGCAAAGTGGGGTTTAGTTGTAGCAAGCCAGCTTTGACTCAGTGGCTAACCTGTTCTACGACAACGAGAAACTTCTTTGAGGTGAGGAAGCGCACACGAGTCCACTAACCACCACATGAATACACTACTATGGATTCATCCCCGTCTCCTTACGAGAAGGCCATCCATAGCACTCACACTTGTCTTGAGCATTTTAGAGTATCCATTTCAAGTTGTCTATGTACCACGTAAGCATCCAAGAAGTCCATAACCGAGGACACGACTATTCGAATAGATCATGATAACCCTGCAGGGGTGTACTTCTTCACACACGCTCTCGCCACTTACCGCCATGTACATGCCATGTACCTCGGCAACCTTCAAGCGGAAGCCTGGCGAGGGTGTCGGCCACGACCTGACTAACCACACAAATCTCTCATCAAGGTTTATCACCTATTCGGGTTCCATCCGCAAGGAGATCCGGCCAGGGTGTCGCTCACGGCCCCAAACGATGTGAGCAGAGTTCCCAAGCCCACCAGCCGGGTGCAACTTGGTACACCATGCCACTGTGCCTAGTCTGTCCCAAGCCCACCTGGCCGGGTGCCACTTGGTAGACTAGTAACACTACCTACAAACACCAGAAAGTAGTTGTAACTCCTGGACAGAGATCAAGTTGGTTAATAAGTCGAGAGGGGCACTTAAGCATTCCAGTGTGTGGTAGTAGCTAGTCATTGGACAACATACACGGAACTCAGTGCTTAAGGACGGTTCCAGTGAGACAACCCACCATGTACTCCAACATGGCCTCTCACCGCTACCTTTACCAAATCGTGTTCACACGCTTAACTGTCAGCACCAGAACATATCGTACCACTCCACTTTATTCCCGATGAATCAGACCTGACACGACTCTAAGCAATAGAAGGCATGGCATGGCAGGAACACAACATGGCTTAATCAACTCCTACACATGCTAGTGGGTTTTAACTATTTACTATGGCAATGACAGGTCATGCAGAGGAATGGGTTCAACTACTGCAGCATAAAGTAGCAGTTGAATCATTGTCGTCCTAAGCAATAAAAGAGAGCAGGAGCGAGGGGGTAGGATTGTATCGAAATGAACAAGGGGGTTTGCTTGCCTGGTAGATCAACAGGGGGGCACTGCTCCTCAGACAGGTACTCTGGATCGGTCTCCGGAGCAGGACCTATCGAGAAGGAACGGTGTCGGCAATCAATACACCATCATATGCAACATTATGATGCACGAACATGGCATGTAGATGTGATTTTGTTTACACTAATGCAACTAGAATTCATTTGGTTGAAGTCCATTTGTGTCGGATTTCGGGTTTCGGCAGACCCTTGAGGTTCGAACACTGGGGTGCGCGCGGAGATTTCGCCTCCTACCTACCTGCACCCCTTCTGCCTTGCTAGGATCTGAACTATGGACAGAACAACACAAGAGACACAGGGTTTATATTGGTTCGGGCCACCGTTGTGGTGTAATACCCTACTCCAGTGTGTGGTGTGGTGGATTGCCTCTTGGGCTGATGATGATGAACAATACAAGGAAGAACAGCCTCGCGAGGGTCTGTTCTTGGCTGGGGCGATGAACTGCTGGGAGGAGCTTAGTCACCTTTCTCTCCCTCTCTTTCTGATCTTCTCAATCCTTCCAACCCACTGGCCAGCTCTCTTGGCTCTGTGGGTGGCTAGTCCTATTTATAGAGGCCCTGGTCCTCTTCCTAAATATTGAGTGGGAAGGGAGCCAACAATGGCGGGCTAATTTGAAGGGGGACAGCTAGTATCAGCTATCCTGACAAAAGTAGTCTTCGCCTGCGCAAAGCTCTGGTGATGATGCTGTCTTGGGCTCCACGGTGACCTCCATCTCGTAGTCCTCCTGGTCTTGGTCTTGTTGCACTGAAATGGCAACCATTGCCTGATGCCTCGGTACTCCGCCGTTGCGCTTGCCCCCTTTGCACCAAAGAGGAAGGGAGGACACTGCGCGGGCTGGCACCGACCTGGCGCCCCCGGTCGTCATGGCTTGCGTCACGGGCACCTCGTGAGGTACCCTGCCTTGATCTCTCTGCCTCCTCGTGAGCCAGCCTTATGAGGCCGCGCCTGAGGAAGCTCCGCGTCGTCCGCCCCGCGAGGCTTGGCCCCTCGCGAGGGTCTTGGGTTTGTGTTGGTGAAGATGGGCCGCGCTGGGCCCCCCTTTGAGCCACGCCGCAGGCCGCAGGCAGGAAAGTCTGGGGACCCCCGTTCCCAGAACACCGACAGTAGCCCCCGGGCCCAAGGCGCGCCTCGGACTTGGCCGTGCAGGGAGGCGGAAGGGCAAGAGCAAAGCGCCACGGGCCCTAACATCCTGCGGCCTTGGGCGCCGCGTGGCGGTTGATTGGACGTGGGCAGCACTATTCCCCCACGCCCTCCTTATTTTGCGCCATGCTAGGCGGACCCGTAGTCGTACACAGCCGTTCCCCTGTTTGGTTGCTCGAGCGCCCTCTGTCCTTCCTCCGCTCGATCTCTGGTTTCTGTTTTCAACTCCATCTTGAACCTTCCCCTCCTTCCCATCGCCATGGCTCCGACGAAGAAGGGAAGAGGGGAGAAACCCATGTCTCCGCCTTGCCCGCCGCTGTTGGTGGCCCCTGCCGAGTGCTTGGGCAAGGTCAGCTTGGCTCTGGCCACCATCTTCAATGAATGCGGGAGGACGACGGCCTGGCCCGCGTCCTACTTCTCCATCGGCAGGATAGCCACCGAGGTCCCGTATTTTGCCGATGCCCTGTGGGCGGGTCTGGTTCCTCCCTTTTCCGATTCTTCAATGTCGTGCTCTCCCATTATCAAATCCACATGATGCATCTGGGTCCTGAATCCATCACTCTCCTTTCGGTCTTTGCCTTTGTTTGCGAGGCTATGATGGGCATCCTTCCTTCGGTTGCCTTGCTGCGCCACTTCTTCTCGCTGCGCCTTGTCGACCCTACCCAATGCTGGACGTGTGTGAGCTTCATTGCCGCGCCTGAGACGGCGGCCTCTAGGATTGACTTCAAGCTCCCTCTGCCCGCGGCTAGGTTCCGCGAGTGGTGGCTGTATGTGGATGCTGGGGTGCCCAGCCCCCTGCTGTCAGAGCCAACTTCGCCTGCTGTCCCCAATTCGGGCTGGGGCCAGGAGACGCTTGAGAGCCCCCGGCTCGTCTTCGTCTAGCACCGCTTCGCGTTCTTGAGGTCGCTTAGCGTGACAGCGCCCAAGGTGGTGAAGGAGTTCCTGCTACGCCGCGTCGCTCCTCTCCAGCGCCACTCCTGCCGGATGTGGGCCCAGCGGGTGCGATGATCGTATGAGGCTCCTGGAAGAGGACCTGACGCCTGAAGTGCTGAGGACGGTGCTCTTGACCCTGACGGGGGACCCCAACCCTGGCAGTATCCAGCAGGGAGGGGCCTTGTTGTACCTCTGCCAGAGCGGGGGCGATTTTGTGAGGCAGATGCCTATCTTCGATGAGTGGGGGCCGCGCCCCGCCGGCCTTCAAGGGCCTCGTGAGAACCCAGTGGTGGTCACTGCCCTTCCAGTCGGCCCAGGCGACTCTTCCTCAAGTGGCGGAGCAGGGAGGCACGAGGCGCCAGAGGCCGAGGGGGCTCCCGGCGGGGTGACAGCATCGGGCGAGTCTCATGAGGAAGCAGTTATCGAGGCCCGTGCCGCCGAGGCTGAGGGTGACAAGCTGCTGCCCTCTGCGCCTACGGCCGAGGCCACCGAGGCTCCGGCGGCTTCTCTTGGCGAGGCGATTGGCGGCGCACGCCAGGCGGGCGCCCTTGACGCAGATCGCCTTGACGCTCCATCTTCGTCGCAGGTTGATCCCTGCGCCCGACTCTTAGGCCGCTTCCGCGTGGACTTTTAGGCCCTCCAGAAGAGAAGGGAGGCCCTGGGCGACGATTACCCTTGTCGCCTGCTGAAGCGTAGGAAGTACTTCGCCACTGATGAGTAAGCCTTCTCCTTTCCCAGCTCCCGATCCTTTTGTTGCTCTTACTAACTCTTGCTCCGCAGGCCCCTTCCAGCCGAGCTAGCGGAGACGGCTGAGGAGCCGTCCCCCTTGGCTTCGCCCCCTCCACCGTCCTCAAGCGCTCCAAGCAGTGGAGCCCTTGTGGTGAGGGCGACTGACGAGGCGAACCGTCCCGAGGTGTATCGTGGCCCTGCGCACCTCGTGATCCTTTGCGGGCCTTCTCGTGGCATAGCCAGCCTGCCGTGGGCTTCTCGCCTGGTCGTGGACTGCGATTGGCTGAGGCGCTTCCTGCGCTCTTCACCTGGGGGCGGGCTAGCCCCCGGCCGGGCTTCTGATGCGGCGTGCCCGGCCGTCGCGAGGGCGCCAGCCCCCAGCCCCTAGCCAGGAGGGGGAGTGCTGGCTCACGGCCCTCGGCGCTTGCTTGGGGCAGGTGATGGTGTGGAGGACGTGCTCGAGCATGCTCGGGAGCGTCGCGCTCTCCGCCAAGGATTCCTTCGAAGGGCGGCTGACGCGGTAAGCCTGCTTGGAGAGGAGCTTGCCGATGAAGACGCGCGCCTTGAGGCCGAGGGCCTGCACCTGGCCGCAGAGAGGCGCGAGCTGGAGGGCGCCATCGCCCTTGCACGCCATCAGCGCGATCTTGACGACGCAGAGGCCAAGGCGTTGCTGGTGGCCTCTCGGGAGGCCCAATCTTGGGCCGCTGAGGAGGCTCGGGAAGCTGACCGGCAGCGGACGGCGGTGGCGGAGGAGCGGGCTCGGGAGCTCCTGGCCTGGTGCCACTCACTAGAGGAGCAGGTGGAGCTGCGCGAGGTAGCTCTCGCGTCGATGAAGGTGGCCTCCGACGACTCAGCAGAGCTCCAGAAGCATGAGGAGGCGCTGACGCTGGAAGCCGCCGAACGCACCCGTGAGTACGAGCGTCTGGAGGCGAGGGAGCGCTTGGTGACGCAGGCGGAGGACGATGTTGCCCCACGGGAAGCCCGTGTCCTGGAGGAGGTCGGACGTCGAGTGGCGATGGCGCATTTGAACCTCGAGCACGAGTTCGACGAGAAGCTGGGGTTAATCCGGGCCAAAGCTGAAGGCAGGACTGCTGCCTTGAGGGCCAAGCTGGAGGAGGCGATGCGGCGGGCCGACGCTTTTTGGGCCGCTCTTGAGGTGGCGCAAGGTGAGTTAACCGCTTCCCAGGCCGAGGTTCTCCTTCTCCGCCAGCGGGTGGAGGAGGCTGATGTCATCGCGGGCCAGAACGCGGACGAGATCCGTCAGCGGCGGATCCTGGAGCATGAGCACGGCCCCATGCTTGCCACGCTCCGGGAGAGAGCCAACACAGCCTTGGGCAACATCTGCGAGGCGGCTGTTGGCGAGCCGCAGCAGTCAACTATGCTGGCAATCTTCAGTTCTTCACTGACGTGGTGACGCAGCTGGAGGCGCGGTCGGTCAGGGCTGACAGGTTGGTGGAGGAGAGGAGCCGCACCCTGCTTGGGCGCACCTTTTCTCGTGTCTTCAGCCACCTCCAGAACATGGATCCCCACTTTGATTTTGACGCCGCCATCGCCCCAGTCCCCCAGGCCGTCCGAGGTGACCTGGTGCACTGGGTGGAGGACAATGTGGACGCTCTTATCAGGGCCTTCGCTTCAGACAATGACGGCGCGATCGTGGCGGCCGACGAGGGCGGCGTGGTGAGCGGCCCTGACGCCGCTGGCGGCGACGCGGACAGCGATGGCGAGTTCAGCGACGCCAACAATGGCTCGGGTGGTGCTGCTGAGAACGCATTGGGGGATTCATACGACTGATTGTGCATCGCTCCTACTTCCTTACCCTGCAGGAATAGAACTCAGGTTTTGGCCTGATTGCAGTGAGAGCATTTTGGAGGGGGAAACCCTTATGTAAAACTTGTGTTCATAGTATTAGTAGACGCTACATTGCCCATGCGCCCGCGCCAAGTGGTTGGCCCAAGCGACGCGTTGGTCGGCTAGTTTACCTTTGTCCCGTGCTGGCCCTGAGGCAGCCCGCGGGGTTTTGTGGTGTTTTGAGTGTTCTCTGATTGGGTTCGTAGGATCTGCAATAAAACACTCTCCTGAGAGGTCACGTCGGCAGCAGTCTGGGCTGCACGCAAGCTAGGCCTGACCCGGCTCGCGAGGGGCTCACGAGGGGAGGCAGCTGAGGCGATGCGGTAACCAAAGCGCGAGAAATTGCTTGAACGAGACTAAGCACCCCTTCCCCGAACACACGCAAATCTCATATTCGAATCCAACTTGAATCCAACGGGGGAAAGCGGCAACCAAAGGGAAAAGCGATGAAAGCAAACAAAGGGCCGCGTCCGGCACCTAGTCTAGTCTTGGACATCTTCTCACCAGCGCGGAGCTAAGTGCTGCCACTGGGCGTGGGAGGGAGCCCCAGGGCCTGAGGCCGGCACCCCTGAGACTCCGGGGCGTGTAAAGCCCCGCTCATTATTACGTGAGAGTGTCACGGGGCGGCGAGCTTCACAGGCACTAGGCCTTCTTCACAGGCTCCGGGCCTTTCTTGGGGGAAGCAGGCTTCACGGGCATTTGCCCTCTTCATAGGCTCTGGGCCTTTTCCAAAACGCGACAGCTTCACAGGCATTCGCCTTCTTCATAGGCTCTGGGCCTTTTCCAAAACGCGACAGCTTCACAGGCATTCGCCTTCTTCACAGGCTCTGGGCCTTTTCCAAAACGCGACAGCTTCACAGGCATTCGCCTTCTTCACATGCTCTGGGCCTTCTCCAAAACGCGACAGCTTCACAGGCATTCGCCTTCTTCACAGGCTCTGGGCCTTTTCCAAAAAGGATAATCTTCATAGGCATTCGCCTTCTTCACAGGCTCTGGGCCTTTTTAGGGGTAGAACCTCCGGAGGTGCTGGATGTTCCGTGCGTTCTGGACCGGCACCCCCTCCTGAGTCTCCAAGCGCGCGGAGCCGGGCCTGGAAACATGAACAACCTTGAACGGGCCCTCCCACATGGGAGAGAGCTTGTGCAGTCCCTCCCTGGAGAGAACCTGCCTGAGCACGAGGTCTCTTACCTCGAGAGTTCTGGGGCGGATGTTGAGCGGGCAACTAGGTCAAACACATTAGCCGCGAAGGAGTGGATTCATTCAAATAGATGCTGGGAAGGCGGACATCACTGGGTCAGGCCCGAGCGACTTGGGGATGATGCAGCCCAAGGGGCGCCCCCAACAAGGTAAGCTAACAACATAAAATAAAAGGGATACATGCCGCAGGGACGGACCCACGCGGCTTGGGAATAATGCAGCCCTGGGGGGGGGCACTCCCAGCAGGAAATGAAACTTGAAAGATGTCACCTGATGATGTTGAGGACGAAGGAGCGTTGGCGTAGCAGACTCGGTGGGCTGCGGAAGCTGATCCTCACGAGCCCCCAGGCCCAGGGGCCTCGGGAGGCTCCGGAGGCGCTGGTGGCTCCTCGCGGACCATCTCCATCTCCGCCAGGGCTACGGAACGCCTCGCCTCTTGAGCCTCCATGATGCCCCTCATGAGGCGCTGGTATGTGGTAGCCGCGTTCGGCAAGCCGTAAGGCATGCGAACGTAGCTGTGGGGTGGACCTTCGCAGCGCCCCACCCGCGAGGGCCAGAGGCGCTCCAGAGAGGCGATTCGATTGAGCCCTGGTATGTCGATGCAGACGCGCAGCCCACCATCCTCGCCTAGATGGGGTGCCACAGCTGGTAGGCGGCGGCCGCCTTTCATGACTCTTGACTCCTGTAGCTCCTGAATGGCCTTGCTGACGAACTCCTGAGGGTTTGGCTCTCCTTGCTTTACTCCTTCTTGAGGGAAACATGCTTCGAAACACACCTCCATGTGGTGCCCAAGCGCCTCCCTCGTGACCCTAGCCAGGTTGGTGGCCCTCCCGGGGAGAGCCCCCGAGCCCTGCCTGAGGAGGGCACCGGGCGCGCTTCCCTATGCGATGGAAGGAGGTTCCCCCTGGGCAGGCACGGCCCAGAGGGGCCTGCCTCCTGAGGGGCCGGGCCAGACAATGTCTTCTTCTTCTTGGGGGCGGTCTCGGGAAGCCTCCTGCTTCCGCGATTCGGGTCTTCCAGTGACGCGGCCTGAAAGGCTCGTTCCAGGGAACATACCGCGTCCTTCTCTTCACAGGGCACCGTGATGACTCTGCCACTTCCTGGCATCTTGAGGACGTTGTAGCCGTGGTGAGTTACGACCATGAACTTGGCCAGCGCTGGGTACCCAAGGATGGCGTCGTACGGCAGGAGAATGTGAGCGACGTCGAAGTCGATGAGCTCGGTGCGGTAGTTGTTGCGTGCCCCGAAGGTGACAGGGAGGTGGGCCTACCCAATCGGGACCGTGGAGCCGTCGGTGATTCCGGAGAAGGGCTTGGTTGGCTGAAGCTGGCTGTAGGGCACTTGGAGATTGTTGAATGTTTCCACGGACAGGACGTTGAGCCCTGCCCCGCCATCAATGAGGGTCCTGGTGACCACCATGTTGCTGATGATTGGGGAACAAAGCATTGGGAGGTCTCCGGCTGTAGCCGCACACTTGAGCTGATCTGCTGAGCTGAACGTGATAGCGCATGCCGACCACCTGAGAGGGCGCATGGCTTCGAGCCTGGGGAGGACTGCGTTCACTTCGCGGGCGAACTTCTTGAAGATGCGCTGAGAGGCTGGGGCTTGTGCCCCGCCCAGGATGCAGGGGATCGTGCGCGGCTCCTGGAAGCCCCCAGCCCCTTCGTCCTGGTGGCGGTCCTCGTTTCTCCTTGGCTGCAGCGGCAGCGGTGGGAGGCCTGCATTGCCTTGCGGGCAATCTGCTTGAAGATGCGCTGAGAGGCTGGGGCTTGTGCCCCGCCCAAGATGCAGGCGATCACGCGTGGCTCCTGGAAGCCCCCAGCCCCCTCGTCCTAGTGGCGGCCCTCGTTTCTCCTTGGCTGCGGCGAGAGCGGTGGGAGGCCTGCGTTGCCTTGCGGGCGATCCTCGCGAGGCTGATCCCTCCAGTCTCCCTCGCGAGGCTGATCTCTCCAGCCTCCCTCGCGAGGCGGGTCCTGTCAGCGATCCTCGCGAGGTTGATCGTGCCACCCTGCGTTCCTTCCTCGATCTTCCCAGCGTCCTGCGTTCCTTCCTCCTCCTCGGCCGTAGCCCCGGTCACTGCGGTCAGGGCGATAGCCGATCCTTCCTTCTCGCACGGATCGGAGATCTTGGCACTCGTTGGTGTTGTGGGTGTGGAGGTCGTGGTACACACAGTACCGGCTGCCCTTGGAAGGTTCGGGCTGATCTCTGCCCCGCTTGGTGTCTGGTTCTGCCGCGAGCACGGTAGCCCCCTTGCGCTTCACATCCTTGGCCTTGGGCTTCTTCTCTTCTGGGTCTGCGGCAGGTAGCTCGAGGAGGGAGAGACGCCCTTCCTCAGCCCTGGCGCACTTGGTTGCCAAGTTGAACAGCTCCAAGGAAGTGCACATGTCTTCATGCATCGCCAGCTCCTCCTTCATCTTGACATCGCGCACGCTGTCGGAGAAGGCTGAGATGATGGCCTCCTCAGTCACCTTGGGAATCTTGAGGCGTGCGTTGTTGAAGCGCTGGATGTACTTTTGCAGGGTCTCCCCGGGTTGTTGCTTGAGGCGGCGCATGTCGCTCATGGCGGGTGGCCGGTCGCGAGTACCTTGGAAGTTGGCGATGAAGCGGGTGCGCATCTCGTCCTAGGAGGAGATCGTGCCTGGAGCCAGGTTCAGGAGCCAGGTGCGGGCCCTGTCCTTGAGCGCCATGGGAAACCAGTTCGACATGACCTTCTCGTCTCCGTTGGCAGTTCGATGCCCAGCTCATAGAGCTGGAGGAACTCCGCAGGGTCGGCCGTGTCGTCGTAACGAGGAGGCAGTCCTGGCTTGAACTTGCCGGGCCACGCGACGCTGCGTAGCTCGGTGGTGAAGGCACGGCAGCCAGCTGTGGCCACGGGAGGCCTTGGGTGACGGAGAGCTTGGTCTTGCATGTCCCCACGCGCTGCAGCTAGGAGCAGCGTGGGGTCTTGACGTGCGGGAGCAGGAGCATGGTCGCGACATGCTGGAGCAGGGAGCACCCGGGCAGCTTCTTGCGGGCGAGGGACCTCTTGGCAGCTCTGCTCTTGCCGCGCTGGCACCTGACGGAGTGGGTTCCGCCCAGGGGCCACGCGCCTTGGAGCCATGGCGCCTTCTTGAGGAGGAGGCGGCCGGGGCGTCGCCGGAGCTTCATCGCCCGCATGGGGCGGGGTGCAGTGCAGCGGAACGGGCGGCTCAGGAGAGCCCCCTGCGGTGCGCACGAGCTCGGCGACGCGGTCGAGGCATTCTTCGTAGACATCATCGACGGGACGGTAGCGCGGGAACTTGTTTGCCGCGATGAGCGCAGCTCGAGCCTCCATGGGTGCGCGGAGCGCGCGGGGCGAAGAACCAGCTGGGGTGAGCGAGGGAGTAGCGGTACGGCCATCTTGCCGCACGGAGGGATGCTGAGACGACGCTTGCTGCTCGTCCCCCGCCGGGCCGGTGGCGGCGTTGACGGCAGGTGATGGGGAACGGCGAGGACGCCCGTCGACAGGAGCCGTCTGGGCGACGCGGGAAGCGAGAGCGGCCCGGCGCTCAGCGCGGGCCCGACGAGCGTCAGACATGGACGCGATGGTCGGAGGAGAACGGGGTGGTGGAAGACGAATTCTGGCGCACCCCTACCTGGCGCGCCAAATGTCGGATTTCGGGTTCCGGCAGACCCTTGAGGTTCAAACACTGGGTTGCGCGCGGAGATTTCGCCTCCTACCTACCTGCACCCCTCCGCCTTGCTAGTAGCTGAACTATGGAAAGAACAACACAAGAGACACAGGGTTTATACTGGTTCGGGCCACCGTTGTTGTGTAATACCCTACTCCAGTGTGTGGTGTCGTGGATTGCCTCTTGGGCTGATGATGATGAACAATACAAGGAAGAACAGCCTCGCGAGGGTCTGTTCTTGGCTGGGGCGATGAACTGCTAGGAGGAGCTCGGTCACCTTTCTCTCCCTCTCTTTCTGATCTTCTCTATCCTTCCAACCCCCTGGCCAGCTCTCTTGGCTCTGTGGGTGGCTGGTCCTATTTATAGAGGCCCTGGTCCTCTTCCCAAATATTGAGCGGGAAGGGAGCCAACAATGTCGGGCTAATTTGAAGGGGCACAACTAGTATCAGCTATCCTGACAAAAGTAGTCTTTGTCTGCGCAAAGCTCTAGTGATGATGCCGTCTTGGGCTCCACGGTGACCTACGTCTCGTAGTCCTCCTTGTCTTGGTCTCGTTGCACCGAAATGGCAACCTCTGCCTGATGCCTCGGTACTCCGCGGCTGGGCTTGCCCCCTTTGCACCAAAGAGGAAGGGAGGACACTGCGCGGGCTGGCACCCGCCTGGCGCCCCCGGTCGTCATGGCTTGCGTCACGGGCACCTCGTGAGGTACCCCGCCTTGATCTCTCCGCCTCCTCGTGAGCCAGCCTGACGAGGCCGCGCCTGAGGAAGCTTCGTGTCGTCCGCCCCGCGAGGCTTGGCCCCTCGCGAGGGTCTTGGGTTTGTGTTGGTGAAGATGGGCTGCGTTGGGCCCCCCTTTGAGCCACGCTGCAGGCCGCAGGCAGGCAAGTCTGGGGACCCCCGTTCCCAGAACGCTGACAATTTGAACCAACATTCAAATGCATCTCCAAAATAAGCTCTTATAAATGCCATTTATGTGTTTTCATATATACAGCATGTATAGGTTGGTTTGTCATGCATGAAAATGGTACAAATGGATAGATTGCATTTTTCTGATAATTTTTCATATATAAATTATTTCAATCTGAGCTACGGTTGAATTTCTATGAATTTTTGAAGTTTATAACATTTTCTGGGATTTCCTGATTTATTTTTAAACCAGAAAATCAAATATTGCGTCAGGATGACAGTGGCATGACGTCAGCGAGTCAAACGTGGCTGACCAGGTGAAACCTGATGTGTGGGGTCCACACGTCAGTGTCATAGTTAGTTAACAGGGTTAGTTAGCTATTAAACTAATACTAAAATAAAAATTAGCAGGGCCGGGCCCCACATGTCATTGACCAACAAGGGTCAAAGCTGGGTCAATAGGGGGGTTGGACCCGGTCAATCCCGCCGGCGTTAAGCCGCCGGCGAGGCAGAACACGGCGGAGGGCTCGGGATCCGCCTTCCGGCAACCAATTGGGCGTCGGAGGCCACGGGCGAGGAGCCAGGGCTCGTCCGCGTCTTCCGGGGCAAGTGGGAGAGATGGGGATGGTCGGAGCTCGGCGCGGCGGCCGGAGCACGGCTTTGAGCGGGAACGGGATACGGGGCACGGCAGGTGCTGCAGAAGGCGTCTACGGCCTCATGGCATTGCGCTGAGCACGGCTATGCGCTCAGTTGTAGTTCTATGTGACAGTGGCCATGGCGGCGACATGGCTGTGCGGCGGCGAGCTTCGGGCATGGCGGCGCTAGCGCTAGAGGACGTGCGGGGTGACGGGGTTAGGGGCGAAACGAAGAGAGGCTTACCCCGCGTCGTTTGGAGGCGTCAGCGAGCTCGGGGGAGGCCGGACGACGACGTGGCGTTGCAGGCGATCTCGGGCGCTGGAGGTTGAAGACGACGGCGGTGGTGGCATTGCAGGGGCTCCCGAGGCGTGTGGCTTGACGGAGAGATGGCCGGCGATGTGGCGGAGCTTGCAGACACGAGGAGAGGGCGAGGGGGAGGCGGTGAGCATGACAACGGCGAGTGGCGGCGATGAAGCCGTTCGGGAGGGGGTGAGAGAGAGGTCCAAGGGAGGGGATGAGCATGGGGGAGAGTGGGAGAGGGTCGAGGGGAGTGCGTGGCGTCGCCTAGACGCATTTGGGATGAAGCAGGCAGGGAGGAGGTGGCCGGGGCGCGTGCTCGCGTGCGCTAGCCACGCGCTCGTCCTCCTGGCGTGAGCTAGGGGATGACTGGCGCGGCCAGTTGGCTGGGCCGGCCTGCTGGTCCGCACAATGCTAGGCCGCAGGTAAGGTCCAGGTAAGCGTTTTCCTTTTTGTTTTGTTTTCTATTTTTTCTGACATTTGTTTAGTTTAATAAAACTACTAAACCATTTTATTTTCTTATGCCAATTTTTGCAGGGGCTAGTGGTATTATTCCAGAGCTCCTCAACTACTGGCATAATTTTTGGACAATATTATATATATAACAATATATATCCAAAGCAAATAATTACTGCATTAATTCCAAATGCCCAAAATAAATACTTATGATCTCCTGAAAATGTTGGTTTGATTTTTATCTCTGTCCAAGATTTTCAGAGATCAACATGAGCATTTTCTTGGACCTTTTTGGAGCAATTTTTTTTATTTGGGTCATTTCCAGAATGATTCTGAGGGTTTCACAAATCCCCATTTCAAATTTCAATGAAATTTAAACATGATGCAAACAGAAGGCTAGCCTAGGTCATACCAGAACTAGGGATGTGACAACTCGCCCCCACTCGAAAAAATATCGTCCCGAGACTCAGGAGTCGGCGGAAAGAAAGTGGGGTACTCAAGTTGAACATGATCTTCACGCTCCCAAGTAGCTTCTCTCTCGGAATGATGAGACCACTGAACCTTGAGAAACTTGATGTTATGACGTTGAGTGACACGCTCTGCTTGATCAAGAATGCGAACAGGGTACTCTCGATATGTGAGGTTATCTTGGAGATCAAGCGTTTCATGGTCCACTCCGCGGATGGGATCCGAGAAGCAACGCCTGAGTTGAGAGACGTGGAAGACATCATGAACTCAAGAAAGATGTGGGGGTAGTTCCAACTGGTAGGCAACCTCTCCTCGTTTAGCGAGAATGCGAAAAGGACCAATGTAACGAGGAGCCAACTTGCCCTTGATACCGAAACGATGGGTACCCTTCAAAGGAGTAACCCGAAGGTAAGCCTTGTCGCCAACTTCATAAGCCACTTCCTTATGACAACGGTCATACTGGCTCTTTTGACGATATTGGGCTGTTTTCAAATTCTCACGAATGATGCGAACTTGCTCTTCTGCCTCCTGAATCATATCCGGTCCAAAGAATTGTCTTTCACCGGTTTCTGACCAGTTCAAAGGTGTTCGACATCTTCGTCCATACAGAACCTCAAAAGGAGCTTTCTTGAGGCTGGATTGGTAGCTGTTGTTATAAGCAAACTCGGCGAAGGGAAGACACTTCTCCCAATCCATACCGAATGAGATAACACAAGCTCTAAGCATGTCTTCGAGAATTTGGTTGACCCTTTCCACCTGACCACTTGACTGAGGGTGGAAAGCGGTACTGAAAGAAAGATGGGTGCCCATGGCAGTTTGGAAACTCTCCCAGAAATGAGAAGTGAAAAGACTACCACGGTCTGAATTGATCTCTAGTGGAACACCATGAAGTGACACTATTCGAGAAATATATAAGTCGGCGAGCTGACTAGCAGTGATACTCTCTCGAATAGGTAGGAAGTGAGCCACTTTGGAAAGACGATCAATGACTACGAAGATAGCATTATTCCCTTTCTTGGTCCTGGGAAAGCCGGTGATGAAGTCCATACCAACTTTATCCCATTTCCATTCAGGAATAGCTAAAGGCTGAAGGGTGCCAGCAGGTCTCTGATGCTCTGCCTTCATGCGACGACAAATGTCACAGTTAGCAATAAACTGAGCGATTTCTCTCTTCATCCTAGTCCACCAGAACCTCTAGCGTAGGTCCTGATACATCTTAGTACTACCAGGATGAATCGTGAGAGGAGATTCATGGGCCTCCTTAAGGATTAATTGTCGAAGATGTTGATTCTTGGGAACCACCAAGCGATTTTCAAAGAAAACAACACCTCGATCATCTATAGAGAAACATCCACCAACTCCCTTCTTAATGTTTCTCTTGATGCGGATAACACCCCTATCGAACTTCTGGTCAGAAATGAGCTGATCCTCAAGAGTAGGTTTCGCCACCAAGGTAGAAAGGAATCCATGAGGAGCAATGTGAAGATTGAGCTTACATAACTCCTCATGGAGAAGTGGTTGGCCCTGTTGCAACATGAGATTGTTGCAATAGGACTTACGACTTAGCGCATCAGCCATGACATTGCCCTTGCCTGGGGTGTAGGTAATCCCTAAGTCGTAATCTAAGATCAACTCCAACCAACGTCTTTGCCTAAGGTTCAAATCTGGTTGGGTGAAGATATACTTGAGACTCTGGTGGTCGGTGTAAATCTCGCAACGTTTACCAAGAAGGTAATGTCGCCATGTCTTAAGTGCATAGACTACGGCTGCAAGCTCTAGATCATGTGTAGGATAATTCTCCTCATGTGGATGCAACTGTCGAGATGCATAGGCAATCACATGGCGATCTTGCATAAGAATGCAACCTAGTCCCTGTCGTGAGGCATCACAATAGATAACAAAGTCCTTAGTGAAATCCGGTGGCACAAGTATGGGAGCAGAAGTCAGGCGTCTTTTCAGTTCCTGAAAACTGTGCTCACACTGTGGGGACCACTCAAACTTTTTATCTTTCTTGAGAAGTTCCGTGAGAGGTTTGGCCACTTTGGAGAAGTTCTCAACGAAGCGGCGACAATAACTGGCTAGACCAAGGAAACTCCTAACTGCTTAACTGTTTCAGGCGGAGTCCAATCAAGAATGGCCTGAACTCTCTCGGATTGACAGCAATGCCCTTACCAAGATCACGTGGCCGAGATAGGTCACTTCTGGCAACCAAAATTCGCACTTGGAGAACTTGGCATAAAGGCGGTGCTCTCTGAGTTTTTCTAACACAAGTCTAAGATGTTCGGCATGCTCTTCCTCATCTTCGAGTAAATAAGAATATCATCGAGGTAAACCACGACGACTTATCTAAGTACTCCATGAAGATCGAGTTCATCAAGCGGGAGAATGTAGCTGGAGCATTGGTTAGACCAAAGGACATGACGGTGTACTCGTACTGGCCATAACGAGTGACAAAAGCCGTCTTAGGAATGTCCCCATTTCTGATCTTGATTTGGTGGTAGCCTAACCTCAAATCCATCTTTGAAAAGACTGAGGATCCAGCGAGCTGATCATACAGATCGTTGATCCTGGGGAGCGGATACTTGTTCTTTATCGTGACCAAATTAACGGGACGATAATCTACAACCATTCGGTCCGTACCATCCTTCTTCTTGACGAAGAGGACGGGGCAAGCCCAGGGAGAAGAACTAGGACGGATGAAACCCTTTTGCAAGGATTCATCGAGTTGTTTCTTAAGCTCAGCTAGTTCTAAGGGTGCCATCTTGTAAGGTCTCCTAGAAATTGGAGCGGTTCCTGGGATAAGATCTATGACAAACTCTACATCTCTGTCAGGTGGAATACCTGGCAGTTCCTCTGGAAAGACATCCGGAAAGTCACGGACTACCGGGATATCTTCAAGGTCTGGAAGAGGGCTGGCATTAAGAGAATAGAGTTGACGCTTTGCAACTCTGGTGGAGACAGTGACTATCTTGCCAGATGGGTGTGTAAGCTGAACGGACCTGGTGTAACAATCAATCTTGGCATAATGAGCTTTCATCCAGTCCATACCCAAGATGATGTTAATATCTGTAGACTTGAGGGCTATAAGTGATGCAAGGAATACAAGTCTGTCAACAAGGATTTCATTACCATGGCTTACACTAGAAGTTTGCCATTTGGATCCAGGAGTTTGAATGACTAGTGGAGAGGGCATATCACAAAATGAAATGTTGTGCAAGTTAGCATAGCTTTCAGAAATGAAGGAATGAGATGCTCCAGTGTCGAACAGAACCGATGCTGGATGGCAATTGACAAGGAGTGTACCAAGAACGACATCCGGATCATCATGAGCGTCTTTAGCTGAGACGTGATGCACATGTCCACGTTCAGTGGAAGCTGACTTGACACTGATCATCTTGCGTGATGGCTTACCATGGCCAACAGACTTCTCAGGCTGGGGTGGAGCATAGTTGGTTTGAGAGCAGTCACGTGCATAGTGTCCTGGCTCTCCGCATGTGAAGCAAGTCCCTGAAGTAGGACGTGGACCCGCATTGACAAGCGGTCTACCAGTAGGCCTGGGTGGAGCATGTAACTGAACTGGGTGAGGTGCCACATAAGAGGGCCTCGGTGAATAACCGGGTGGAAGAGCGGAGTTCGGAACCCAAATCCGGCGCTTCTGAGAACTAGAACCGGAGGAAGAACCCAAATCACGGGTGTGCTTACGAGACTCCTCGTAAGTGAGTTGAGTTGTCTCTGCATTAATGGCCTTGTTCACAAGAGCCTGGAATGTATTGCAATGATGCAAGTGGAGATCACGACGCAACTTGGGGTTGAGACCCTTCCGGAACCTAGCCTGCTTCTTGGCGTCTGTGGACACCTCTTCTGTAGCATAGCGGGCAGAGGTTCTCAAACTCTCTACTGTAAGCATCAACAGCCATCTTATCTGGGTGAAACTACAGAACTCTTCTCTCTTGCGGTCAATGAGAGCCTGAGGAATGTGATGCTCGCGAAAAGCCTCAGCGAAATCTCTCCAGGTGGGTATCTGGCCAGCTGGAAGCATAGCCTCATAGTTCTGTCACCAAAGACTAGCAGGACCTTCCAGATGATAAGAAGCATAGGTGACCTTGTCACTTTCAGCTACGTTCGCAGAACGCAGCTTGTGAGTGATACTATGAAGCCAGTCATCTGCATCGAGTGGTTTAATGGAATGATGGAAGGTAGGTGGTTTCAGACCAATGAAATCATAGATGGTCGCTGACTCTTTGCACTGGGGTGCGGTGTTCTCCTCAATATGTGCTAACAAGCGATTAGACTCACGCTTGTTCCTCTCCATCTCTAACATGAACTCTGCCAACGAAGACTGATCAGGAGGATCCTCATCCCTACCATCTCCGTGGTTCCGACTACGAGCAACAGAACTTCGGTTAACCGACGACATCCTGAAGAACCAACCAAGGAAACAAGGATGGATTCAACATCATCATAAGGATGTAGAATATAGTACAAGGAAAATACTATCTCTCGAACTCCTAGGACAATTCCGGCAGCATAACGGCAGTAAAATGCTCAAAATGAGACATTCTGCAAAAGATGGGGTAGCACCAAGCTCAACATCATCACTCAAGGTTCTAAGATATTACTAAACAGACTACACCGGAGGTACTCGAACTGGGATATGACTCAGATCAACCAATCCTAAGAGACTACGGAGTAGTAACACGTGATCCTGATAGACGGAAGAGAAAGCCTAGTTCCTTAACCCCGTAGGAAAGATAGGATGACTCAGATCAGAAGGCATGAGGTATAAGGAGTAAAAAGAGCCTTACGTTCCCTTCCACAATCAATTCCCCTATATAACTAAAGAGTTTCTAGACTCAACTTCGACTAGGTTGGCTTGGAAATCCTATAGGCAGTCAGGCTCTGATACCAAAGCTGTCGGGACCCCGATTCTAAGTCACACCGATCTAGCATGTAACACCTCATATCACTTTGCGGCCTCACGCACGGTATTCCCACGGGTGTCGCCTTACCATGGCCCGGGACCGTTTGCGCCTTTTGGCTCACGTATATGATAGTATCGCTAGCATCCATATGACAGAGAACCCGGGCCGACATGACTAGTCATGAACCCAAAGTGGCACTAACTTACGGGGACAGGCATACATGAAACAACATCGAGCATGTCGGTCAGCAGCGTGTGAATCCGGGCTGTAGCAACTGGGCTAACAGGACTCCGGGAACCCGGGCTGTAGCAGGCTAGGCAGGACTCCGGATGTCACCGCGTGACATTTCCCCGAAGGGACAGACACAGGAACGAAGTGAATCACATGTCGGCCAGTCTAAGTGTTCCATAGCAGTAGTGTTGGGCTAGCAGGACTCCGGTAAACCGGGCTGTAGCGGACTACCATGGCTCGGTGGAAGCACTAGACTACATTTCCCCATAAGAGAGGCTACCAAGGATAGACAACTAGGTTGTCGGATCCCACACATAGCAATACACGTTACACGTACGCATAACATGCAAGTATGTGATGTACAACATGGCATCATAACATAACGCAAACTCATATAGATAAAGGCCCAGAAGAGCCACATAGCATTAAATACAAAGAGGGGTCACATGACCCATCATTCAGAGCATACAAGCAACGGAAGCATTACATGTCTGACTACAGACAACTACAAAAGGAAAAGGCTGAGAAGCCTGACTATCTACAAGTCCCTCCCAAGGGTACAAGATCGTAGCTGAGGTAACAAGCTACTCGTCGAAGTCCAAGCGGTACTACTAGTGAGACAGATGTCTCACCTACAAAACATAAATAAAGCAAACGTGAGTACAAAGGTACTCAGCAAGACTTACATAAGATCCTATCATACATGCATTAGTATCAAGAAGGCAAAGTGGGGTTAGTTACAGCAAGCCAGCTTTGACTCAGTGGCTATCCTGTTCTACGACTACGAGAAACTTCTTTGAGGTGAGGCAGCGCACACGAGTCCACTAATCACCACATCAATACACTACTATGGATTCATCCCCGTCTCTCTACGAGAAGGCCATCCATAGCACTCACACTTGTCTTGAGCATTTTAGAGTATCCACTTCAAGTTGTCTATGTACCACGTAAGCATCCAAGAAGTCCATAACCGAGGACACGGCTATTCGAATAGATCATGATAACCCTGCAGGGGTGTACTTCTTCACACACGCTCTCACCACTTATCCGCCATGTACACGTCATGTACCTCGGCAACCTTCAAGCGGAAGCCTGGCGAGGGTGTCGGCCACGACCTGACTAACCACACAAGTCTCTCATCCAGGTTTATCGCCTATTCGGGTTCCATCCGCAAGGAGATCCGGCCGGGGTGTCGCTCACGGCCCCAAACGATGTGAGCAGGGTTCCCAAGCCCACCATCCGGGTGCCACTTGGTACACCGTGCCACTGTGCCTAGTCTGTCCCAAGCCCACCTGGCCGGGTGCCACTTGGTAGACTACTAACACTACCTACAAACACCAGAAACTATTTGCAACTCCTGGACAGAGATCAAGTTGGTTAATAAGTCGAGAGGGGCACTTAAGCATTCCAATGTGTGGTAGTAGCTAGTCATTGGACAACATACACGGAACTCAGTGCTTAAGGACGGTTCCAGTGAAACAACCCACCATGTACTCCTACATGGCCTCTCACCGCTACCTTTACCAAATCGTGTTCACATGCTTAACTCTCAGCACCAGAACATATCATACCACTCCAATTCATTCCTTATGAATCAGACCTGACACAACTCTAAGCAATAGCAGGCATGGCATGGTAGGAACACAACATGGCTTAATCAACTCCTACACATGCTAGTGGGTTTTAACTATTTATTGTGGCAATGATAGGTCATGTAGAGGAATGGGTTCAACTACCGCATCATAAAGTAGCAGTTGAATCATTGTCGTCCTAATGCAATAAAAGAGAGCAGGAGCGAGAGGGTAGGATTGTATCGAAATGAACAAGGTGGTTTGCTTGCCTGGTAGATCAACAGGGGGCACTGCTCCTCAGACAGGTACTCTGGATCGGTCTTGGGAGCAGGAACTATCGAGAAGGAACGGTGTCGGCAATCAATACACCATCATATGCAATAATATGATGCACGAACATGGCATGTAGACGTGATGTTGTTTACACTAATGCAACTAGAATTCATTTGGTTGAAGTCCATTTGAACCAAGATTAAAATGCATGTCCAAAATAAGCTCTTATAAATGCCATTTATGTGTTTTCATATATACAGCATGTATAGGTTGGTTTGTCATGCATGATAATGGTACAGATGGATAGATTGCATTTTTCTCATAATTTTTCATATATAAATTATTTCAATCTGAGCTACGGTTGAATTTCTATGAATTTTTGAATTTTATAACATTTTCTGGAACTTCCTGATTTATTTTTAAACCAGAAAATCAAATATTGCGTCAGCATGACAATGGCATGAAGTCAGCGAGTCAAACGTGGCTGACTAGGTCAAACCTGACGTGTGGGGTCCACACGTCAGTGTCACAGTTAGTTAACAGGGTTAGTTAGGCTATTAAACTAATACTAAACTAAAAATAGCAGGGTTGCCCCACATGTCATTGACCCACAAGGGTCAAAGCTAGGGGTCAACAGGGGGGTTTGGACCCTGGTTAATCCCGGCTGGCATGTAAGGCCGCCGGCGAGGCGAACGGCGGAGGGCTCGGGATCGTCGCTCCGGGACCATTGGGCGGGAGGCCACGGGCGAGAGCCAGGCTCGTCCGCCGTCATTCTGGGGCAGAGTGGGAGAGCGGGGGACCGGAGCTGCCGAGGCGGAGCTCGGCCGTGCGGCCGAGTTCGGTCACGCGGGAAGGGCTACGGGGCACGGGGAGGCGGAAGGCGTCTGGGCTCCTGGCGTGGCGCTGAGCACGGCTATGTGCTCGAGTGCGAGCTCGGTGCCAGGACACGCGGGCCGGCGGACGGCGGCGAGCTTCGGGCAGGTGCGCTAGCGCTAGAGGGGCAAGACGGGAGTGGGGGCGAAATGAAGAGGGGCTCACCCCGCGTCGTTTTGGAGGCGTCAGCGAGCTCAGGGGAGGCCGGACAGCGACGTGGCGTTGCAGGCGATCTCGGGCGCTGGAGGTTGAAGACGACGGCGGTGGTGGCGTTGCAGGGGCTCCTGAGGCGCGTGGCTTGACGGAGAGATGACCGGCGACGTGGCGGAGCTTGCAGACATGAGGAGAGGGCGAGGGGGAGGCGGTGAGCGTGACAACGGCGAGCGGCGGCGACGAAGCCGTTCAGGTGGGTGAGAGAAAGAGAGGTCCAGGGGAGGGGATGAGCATGGGGGAGAGTGGGACAGGGTCGAGGGGAGTGCGTGGCGTCGCCTAGACGCATCTGGGATGAAGCAGGCAGGGAGGAGGTTGTCGGGGCGCGTGCTCGCGCGCGCTAGCCACGCGCTCGTCCTCCTGGCGCGAGCTAGGAGATGACTGGTGCGGCCAGTTGGCTGGGCCGGCCTGCTGGGCCGCATAGTGCCAGGCCGCAGGTAAGGTCCAGGTAAGCGTTTTCCTTTTTGTTTTCTTTTCTATTTTTCTGACATTTGTTTGGTTTAATAAAAATACTAAACCATTTTATTTTCTTATGCTAATTTTTGCAGGGGCTAGTGGTATTATTCCAGAGCTCCTCAACTACTGGCATAATTTTTGGACAATATTATATATATATATATATAACAATATATATCCAAAGCAAATAATTACTGCATTAATTCCAAATGCCCAAAATAAATACTTATGAGCTCCTGAAAATGTTGGTTTGATTTTTATCTCTGTCCAAGATTTCCAGAGAGCAACATGAGCATTTTCTTGGACCTTTTTGGAGCAATTTTTTTATTTGGGTCATTTCCAAAATGATTCTGAGGGTTTCACAAATCCCCATTTCAAATCTCAATGAAATTTAAACATGATGCAAACAGAAGGCTAGCCTAGGTCATACCAGAACTAGGGATGTGACACTATGGGGTCGAGAGGGGTGTGGCGCATGTCGGGGGACATGGTGTTGTGGGTTGAAGATGCGCCATGGGAATCGTGTGTGGCAGTGGTAGAAACATGATGGTTGTCAATGGGAACGACACCTATGGGATCACTGGGATCCCTTCTATGGTCGGCGGGCGCGGGGTCATGAGAAGAGCAGGTTTAGGAGTTAGCACACGGATCGTTTACCCAGGTTCAGGACACGAGGATGCATAAGACCCTAGTCCTGCTTTGGTGGATGTATTCAGTGTTCTTGAGCTTTTTGAACTAGCTACAGTGGTGCTACCTCTTGAGCACTTGCATTGGTTTTCCCTTGAAGAGGAAAGGGTGGTGCAGCAAAGTAGCGTAAGTATTTCCCTTAGTTTTTGACAACCAAGGTATCAATCCAGTAGGAGGCTACGCGCGAGTCCCTCGCACCTACACAAGACAAATAAATCCTCGCAACCAACGCGATAAGGGGTTGTCAATCCCTACACGGTCACTTACGAGAGTGAGATCTGATAGATATGATAAGATAATATTTATGGTATTTTTATGATAAAGATGCAAAGTAAAATAAAAGCAATGAAAATAACTAAGTATTGGAAGATTAATATGATGACGATAGACCCAGGGACCATAGGTTTCACTAGTGGCTTCTCTCAAGAGAATAAGTATTTTACGGCGGGTGAACAAATTACTATTGAGCAATTGACAGAATTGAGCATAGTTATGAGAATATCTAGGTATGATCATGTAAATAGGCATCACGTCCAAGACAAGTAGACCGACTCCTGCCTGCATCTACTACTATTACTCCACACATTGACTGCTATCCAGCATGCATCTAGAGTATTTAGTTCATAAGAACAGAGTAACACACAGTCAAAAAAAAAGAACAGAGTAACGCCTTAAGCAAGATGACATGATGTAGAGGGATAAAATCATGCAATGTGATGAAAACCCCATCTTGTTATCCTCGATGGCAACAATACAATACGTGCCTTGCTGCCCCTACTTTCACTGGGAAAGGACACCGCAAGATTGAACCCAAAGCTAAGCACTTCTCCCATTGCAAGAAAGATCAATCTAGTAGGCCAAACCAAACTGATTATTCAAAGAGACTTGCAAAGATAATGGAACATAGATAAAAGAATTCAGAGAAGATTCAAATATTGTTCATAGATAAACTTGATCATAAACCCACAATTCATTGGTCTCAACAAACACACCGCAAAAGAAGATTACATCGAATAGATCTCCACAAGAGAGGGGGAGAACTTTGTATTGAGATCCAAAAAGAGAGAAGAAGCCATCTAGCTAATAACTATGGACCCGAAGGTCTGAGGTAAACTACTCACACTTCATTGGAGAGGCTATGGTGTTGATGTAGAAGCCCTCCATGATCGATGCCTCCTCCGGCGGAGCTCCTAAACAGGCCCCAAGATGTGATCTCGTGGATACAAAAAGTTACGGCGGTGGAATTAGGGTTTTGGCTCCGTATCTAATCGTTTGGGGGTACATAGGTATATATAGGAGGAAGAAGTACATCGGTGGTGCAACAAGGGGCCCACGAGGGTGGAGGGCGCGCCTGTTGGGGGGTAGGCGCGCCCCCTACCTCGTGGCCTCCATGTTGGTTGCTTGACATAGGGTCCAAGTCTCCTCGATCTTGTTCATTCCAAAAATCACGTTCCCCGAGGTTTCAATCCGTTTGGACTCCGTTTGGCATTCCTTTTCTTCGAAACCCTAAACTAGGCAAAAAATAGCAATTCTGGGCTGGGCCTCCGGTTAATAGATTAGTCCCAAAAATAATAGAAAAGTGGATAATAAAGCCCAATAATGTCCAAAATAGTAGATAATATAGCATGGAGCAATAAAAAATTATAGATAAGTTGGAGACGTATCAAGCATCCCAAAGCTTAATTCTTGCTCGTCCTCGAGTAGGTAAATGATAAAAAGAGAATTTTTGATGTGGAATGCTACTTGGCATAATTTCAATGTAATTCTTCTTAATTGTGGTATGAACATTCAGATCCGAAAGATTCAAGACAAAAGTTCAATATTGACATAGAAATAATAATACTTCAAGCATACTAACTAAGCAATTATGTCTTCTCAAAATAACATGGCCAAAGAAAGTTATCCCTACAAAATCATATAGTCTGGCTATGCTCTATCTTCACCACACAAAGTATTTAAATCATGCACAACCCCGATGACAAGCCAAGCAATTGTTTCATACTTTTGATGTTCTCAAACTTCTTCAATCTTCACGCAATACATGAGCGTGAACCATGGACATAACACTTTAGGTGGAATAGAATGGTGGTTGTGGAGAAGACAAAAGGGAGAAGATAGTCTCACATCAACTAGGCGTATCAACGGGTTATGGAGATGCCCATCAATAGATATCAATGTGAGTGAGTAGGGATTGCCATGCAACGGATGCACTAGAGCTATAAGTATATGAAAGCTCAAAAAGAAACTAAGTGGGTGTGCATCCAACTTGCTTGCTCACGAAGACCTAGGGCATTTTGAGAAAGCCCATCATTGGAATATACAAGCCAAGTTCTACAATGAAAAATTCCCACTAGTATATGAAAGCGATAACAAAGGAGACTCTCTATCATGAAGATCATGGTGCTACTTTGAAGCACAGGTGTGGTAAAAGGATAGTAGCATTGTCCCTTCTCTCTTTTTCTCTCATTTTTTTCTTTATTTGGGCCTTCTCTTTTTTATGGACTCTTTTTTTTTGTCCGAAGTCTCATCCCGACTTGTGGGGGAATCATAGTCTCCATCATCCTTTCCTCACTGGTACAATGCTCTAATAATGATGATCATCACACATATATTTTCTTACAACTCAAGAATTACAACTCGATACTTAGAACAAAATATGACTCTATGTGAATGCCTCCGGCGGTGTACCGGGATATGCAATGATTCATGAGTGACATGTATGAAAGAATTACGAACGGTGGCTTTGCCACAAATACAATGTCAACTACATGATCATGCAAAGCAATATGACAATGATGGAGCGTGTCATAGTAAACGGAACGGTGGAAAGTTGCATGGCAATATATATCGGAATGGCTATGGAAATGCCATGATAGGTAGGTATGGTGGCTGTTTTGAGGAAGGTATATGGTGGTTGTATGATGCCGACGAAAGGTGCGCGGTATTAGAGAGGCTAGCAATGGTGGAAGGGTGAGAGTGCGTATGATCCATGGACTCAACATTTTTCATAAAGAACTCATATACTTATTTCAAAAATCTACAAGTTATCAAAGCAAAGTATTACGTGCATGCTCCTAGGGGGATAGATTGGTAGGAAAAGACCATCGCTCGTCCCTGACCGCCACTCATAAGGAAGACAATCAATAAATAAATTATGCTCCGACTTCATCACATAACGGTTCACAATTCATGCATGCTACGGGAATCACAAACTTTAACACAAGTATTTCTCAAATTCACAACTACTCAACTAGGATGACTATAATATCACCATCTCCATATCTCAAAACAATTATCAAGTATCAAAGTTCTCATAGTATTCAACACACTCATAAGAGAATTTTATTATTAATCTTGTATACCTAGCATATAGGATTATTTAAGCAAATTACCATGATATTTAAGACTCTCAAAATAATCTAAGTGAAGCATGAGAGATCAATAGTTTCTATAAAACAAATCCACCACCGTGCTCTAAAAGACATAAGTGAAGCACTAGAGCAAAACTATATAACTCAAAAGATATAAGTGAAGCACATAGAGTATTCTAATAATTTCCGAATCATGTGTCTCTCTCTAAAAAGGTGTGTACATCAAGGATGATTGTGGTAAACTAAAAAATAAAGACTCAAATCATACAAGACACTCCAAGCAAAACACATATCATGTGGTGAATAAAAATATAGCTCCAAGTAAAGTTACCGATAGAAGTAGACGAAAGAGGGATGCCATCCGGGGCATCCCCAAGCTTTGGCTTTTAGGTGTCCTTAGATTATCTTGGGGGTTCCATGGGCATCCCCAATCATAGGCTCTTGCCACTCCTTGTTCCATAATCCATCAAATCTTTACCCAAAACTTGAAAACTTCACAACGCAAAACTTAAAGTAGAAAATCTCGTGAGCTCCGTTACCGAAAGAAAACAAAAGACCACTTCAAGGTACTGTAATGAACTCATTCTTTATTTATATTGGTGTCAAACCTATAGTATTCCAACTTGTCTATGGTTTATAAACTATTTTACTAGCCATAGATTCATCAAAATAAGCAAACAACACACGAAAAACAGAAGCTGTCAAAAACAGAACAGTCTGTAGTAATCTGTAGCTAGCGCAAGATCTGGAACCCCAAAAATTCTAAAATAAATTTCTGGACGTGAGGAATTTATCAATTAATCATCTTCAAAAATAATTAACTAAATAGCGCTTTCCAAATACAAATGACAACAGTTCTCGTGAGCGCTAAAGTTTCTGTTTTTTACAGCAAGATTAAAAAGACTTTCCTCAAGTCTTCCCAACGGTTCTACTTGGAACAAACACTGATTAAACACAAAAACACAACCAAAACAGAGGCTAGATAAATTATTTATTACTAAACAGGAGCAAAAAGCAAGAAATAAAAATAAATTTGGGTTGCCCCCCAACAAGTGCTATCATTTAACGCCCCTAGCTAGGCATAAAAAGCAAGGATAGATCTAGGTGTTGCCATAATAGTAAGATAGATCATTAAAACTCATTTCATATTCTCTACGTTCGGAAGCACGTTTTCTTTGAGGCAAGCAAAATTAATCAAAAGGGCTAAATTTAATGGGACAAAAGTCCCCAATATCAACCTTGGGAGGTATAGGTTCCTCCTTTGGCCCTTCGTATTGCACAACCAATTCATCATTATAAGCATTCTTTTGACAACACTTTATGAGCCTATACTCAAGAGAATATCCTATTTCATTATTTCGAATGGCCAAATCATCATTAAGTTCAGAAATTCTATCAGCTAAAATATTGGTAGGAACCCTTTTTCTAAGATTTTCATTGAAGGCAACATAGTCTAGAGATTGAAAGCGCGTTATTTCTTCTTGATCAAAAAGGATAGACTCTATGGGAGGACGGCAAGCGTCCACCCTATAATGCGCAAATATTTCTTTAGCCTCTTTTATTATGAATCTAAACTCATGAGCCAAAAAGATAGTAGCGGCATGCTTCACAGAAGAATGCTCAATATTGGAAAATTCTAGGAAAATCCTTTGTATGCAAGGGTGCATGTGCATAAATTGTCTTTCAACTTCAACTACAAGCATGCCAATAGCGTCCACAAGCTACTAGTTCTATCAAGGATAGAACTACCCATAGAAGGTAAAGCACCAGCGCAAGTAAAGAAATCTTGGATAACTCCTTTTCCAATAATATTACCACTACAAATACGAAATTTTTTTGTATGTAAGATAGGGAGTTCTTCAGCAGGAGCATCAGAATTTTTCATAATATTACTATTGTCCATATCGACAATAATTTCCCCAATTTCAGACATAATGATAGAAAGAGCGAGGGGCAAAAAGAGGCAAATAGAGGAAGAGAGGGAGGATAGAGAGAGAGAGAGGGCGAATAAAACGGCAAGGGTGAAGTGGGGGAGAGGAAAACGAGAGGCAAATGGCAAATAATGTAATGCGGGAGATAAGGGTTTGTGATGGGTACTTGGTATGTTGACTTTTGCATAGACCTCCCCGGCAACGGCGCCAGAAATCCTTCTTGCTACCTCTTGAGCACTTGTGTTGGTTTTCCCTTGAAGAGGAAAGGGTGGTGCAACAAAGTAGCATAAGTATTTCCCTCAGTTTTTGAGAACCAAGGTATCAATCTAGTAGGAGGCTACGCGCGAGTCCCTCACACCTACACAAAACAAATAAATCCTCGCAACCAACGCGATAAGGGGTTGTCAATCCCTACACGCTCACTTATGAGAGTGAGATCTGATATATATGATAAGATAATATTTTTGTTATTTTTATGATAAAGATGCAAAGTAAAATAAAAGAAATGAAAATAACTAAGTATTGGAAGATTAATATGATGAAGATAGACCCGGGGGCCATAGGTTTCACTAGTGGCTTCTCACAAGAGCATAAGTATTTTACGATGGGTGAACAAATTACTGTTGAGCAATTGACAGAATTGAGCATAGTTATGAGAATATCTAGGTATGATCATGTATATAGGCATCACGTCCAAGACAAGTAGAACGACTCCTGCCTGCATCTACTACTATTACTCCACACATCGACCGCTATCCAGCATGCATCTAGAGTATTAAGTTCATAAGAACAGAGTAACGGCTTAACCAAGATGACATGATGTAGAGGGATAAACTCATGCAATATGATGAAAACCCCATCTTGCTATCCTCGATGGCAACAATACAATATGTGCCTTGCTGCCCCTACTGTCACTGGGAAAGGACACTGCAAGATTGAACCCAAAGCTAAGCACCTCTCCCATTGCAAGAAAGATCAATCTAGTAGGCCAAACTAAACTGATATTTCGAAGAGACTGGCAAAGATAACCAATCATACATAAAAGAATTCAGAGAAGATTCAAATATTGTTCATAGATAAACTTGATCATAAACCCACAATTCATCGGTCTCAACAAACACACCACAAAAGAAGATTACATCGAAGAGATCTCCACAAGAGAGGGGGAGAACTTTGTATTGAGATCCAAAAAGAGAGAATAAGCCATCTAGCTAATAACTATGGACCCGAAGGTCTGAGGTAAACTAATCACACTTCATCGGAGAGGCTATGGTGTTGATGTAGAAGCCCTCCATGATCGATGCCCCCTCCGGCGGAGCTCCGGAACAGGCCCCAAGATGGGATCTCATGGATACAGAAAGTTACTTTGGTGGAATTAGGGTTCTGGCTCCGTATCTGATCGTTTGGGGGTACGTAGGTATATATAGGAGGAAGAAGTACGTCAGTGGAGCAACAGGGGGCCCACGAGGGTGGAGGGCGCGCCTGGGGGGAGGTGCGCCCCCTACCTCATGGCCTCCCTGTTGGTTGCTTGACGCAGGGTCCAAGTCTCCTGGATCTTGTTCATTGCAAAAATCACGTTCCCGAAGGTTTCATTCCGTTTGGACTCCGTTTGGTATTCCTTTTCTTCGAAACCCTAAAATAGGCAAAAAAAATAGCAATTCTGGGCTGGGCCTCCGATTAATAGGTTAGTCCCAAAAATAATATAAAAGTGGATAATAAAGCCCAATAATGTCCAAAACAGTAGATAATATAGCATGGAGAAATCAAAAATTATAGATACGTTGGAGACGTATCAGGTGGCTGTGCCGTTCCAAAAAGCCGAATCCCTCTCTTAGTCGCCTCAGGCCTACTTTTATAGGAAAAAGGGGTTGCCACATTGGCACACAGGAGGTGGAAAGGCCTAAAGTGCGCAAGCTTATCGCACAGCATTACGGGACAAAGTGCATTAAATGCGCTATGTAGGTGTCCATTAGCTTTATCGGGGACGAGAATGAGGTCCGTCCTATCCGTCGCCGCTTCGCCTTGCTTCGACACGCGCCCTGGCTAGCGATGCATTTATCGCCATGTAGGTAGGCAAGCAGCTGAGGTGGCGCAGTGGTAGGGCCTTCATGAAGATCTGCATGCCGCCACGCAGGTGCTTGCTGATTTGGCCTGGAAGCTACATGTTGTCATACAGGTGCCTGCCCAGCTGGTTGGGCTGGCAGCTGCATGCGAATGGTGGCGGAGTGTTGGCTGGTGCGGGCCGGGTAGTGGCCCTGCTGGCGTCCTTGGCAAGGGCCTTGCCGGGGGCCCGACAAGGGTCTTGCCATGGTGTCGTAGTCTTCCTCGGCAAGACGCTTGCCGGGGGCCTTGTGGATTTCCTTGGCGAGGACCCCGCCGAGGGTTGTCGTCTCCTGATCCTCATCTGATCTCATATATCTATGGCCTTGACAAAGATCTACATGCCACCATGGAAGTGCCTCCCGAGCCCTGGTCCCAACGTAGTTGTTGACGACATTCGGAAGCTTTGGGCTCGAGGGTGGCTCGCTCTGCTGGTGTTGGGCAAGTTGCCCCGGCAAGGCTCTTGCCGGGGCTGTTGAGGCTGCCCTGGCAAGGGTCCTGCCGAGGAGTCCGCCTTGCCCCCTTTGCTCTTTGTGTTTCTGTTCTTGGCATTGCCTCTGATCGCCTTGCGCCTTTGGCTTATGTCCGGCTTCCCTCCCCTTCCCTGCTTAGTGTGGCCGTGGGCGCGGCTCCGACTTTCCGTGCACAAGTAAAGGGGTAAAAAGGAGCGCCCCTACTTTTGTACACCGAGAGGAGCCCCCGGGCCTGGGCCACACATAAGCGCGACACGTTGTTGGGCCAGGCCCAAAATGGTGCGCGAGCAGTCTGGGAGGGATTTTACCGCAGTAATTTTTCATGCGCTGCGCTTCCCCACGACCTGCGCATGACGTGGAGGGTCGTGCATGACGTGGGGGTCATGCTTGGGGCAGTTTCCGCATGCATGCATCACATCGTAGTAAAGAGGCGGCTCCTGCCTTCCTCATAAAAAGAGGAAGCGTGGAGGCGCGGCTCATTTACTAGGTGGACTCGGGTCACAGTTTTCAAGGCACCCACGCCCCACGATCACGGGGCGGGGAACGGTCGCCTCACCCGTCCTTTCGATCCTGCTCGCTCCCCATGCGTCCTACGTGCCAGTGGCAGGCGGTGGGGGCGGGAAACCGGGTCGTCGCTGATTGGGGCAGTGGGTCGGTCCTGATTCCCTGCGCCTTTGATGGCTGGATTGGCTTAGTGGGGCGGCCGAGCATCGACCCCGCCCCTTTATAAGGAGGGGGATGGGGCATCATCCCACATTCCTTCAGTAGCCATCCTCCTCCACCTTCGCTCCTTTCTTCCACCTGCCATGGCGAGAGGAGGAGCTGGGCCTTCGACGGTGGCGGCGAGGGTTGCTTCTCGTCAGGGCGTCCCTCCTTCCCATGAGCCCACGGCGGCGGAGCTGGCCACGAGAGGAAGGGGGAGGGGGTGTGGCCAAGGTGGCCGCGGCGGTCGGGGGAGAGGGGGACGAGGCGGCGCGATGGCCGTGCCTCCGCCAGCGGTGCCTCCCGCGACGCAGGGTCACATTGGGGACCAGCCCCGCGAGTTCTTCATCAGGCTGCGCCGGTGACCGCGTTGTCGTCTCCGTCTCCCCACCCCCTTTGCTCGGGAAATGGAGCTCGATCCGCCCCAGGCCCTCAGATTGCACATGAGGGGCTGCGGGACCAGCGGCACGGTGGCCGACGTCGACTTCCCCGCTCCTCATGTTATGTACCTCCGTCGCGGATGGAAGACATTTCATCGCATCCATAGCCTGACGGTGGGCCTTGTCCTCTACTTCAAGTTAATGGAGGGCGGCCTGCTCTCCGTCAAGGTCTTTGGAGATCTTGGAACTTGTCTAAAGTGCTGCGTGGAGAGCTCCTTTGACGATGAAGATTCCTCCTCATGCGGGAGTGATGAGGAGGACAGCGACAGTGATGACGAGGGAGTCGTGTGGCAGGATGCCGACTCCGACTTCGACTGACTGCGCCGCCCCTCCCTCGGCCACACGCCCTGCCGAGGGCCTTCCTCGCCAAGCTCTCCATCGGGGCGCTCCCCGTTGTCTCCTTAGGTGGCTGGCGTAGGAGGGCCGGAGAAGGCGAAGAAGGCGGGTGGCGGCCATCAAATCTGAGTACATGGGCACCGACGCCTTCGTCGCGTATTGCCGGCCTGCTGCCTCGTCTTCCATCTCCTTTCCGGGCACCAAGATTTATATTGGTGCCTTCTTCTGCTTGTACCTTGCCTATGCACTCTTTCTACCCTCCTACTGCCTTGTTCCACCTTCTAAGGAGAGGGACAAGAAAGGGATTGCGGGCACCTTATCTCTTTTTAGTTTGTAAGCCTGTGGGCACTTGTTAATTTTAAGACTTGTAATCCCCTTGCTCATATTTTTAATTCCGTATGAACTGTACTAATATGGGATGTTTTTAATGACAAAGGGTGCTTGTCGGGTTCTTTGTGCATGAGCGAGGCCCATGCCAAGGATGAGTCCTTGTTATTTTTAAGATAAACATTATCGCCCGCCAATAGGCCTTGCCGTCTCCCCACTTCAGTCGACCATTCTCGCGCTCTTGGCGGAGGCAGGGGAGAAGTAGAGTTCGGCCCCTCATTCATCTCCTCGCCACCGTGACTACTACCAAATTCCGACCCAGGAGGTAGCTCTTCGGTACAAGAAAGAGGGAGAACAGTGGTTTCAAGAACATAAACAAGGTTTCACATGTCCCACTTCTATACGGAAACGCATAACAGGGGGATGAAAGACTTATCTGAATCCATTGTTGAGGAAATCATTAACTGGTAGCTGCTCGGTCGGCTGGTGAGTAGGGGATTAATAGGCTAATCGGCAAGTTAATCGGCCATTTAATCAATTAATCGGACGATTTATCGGTAATCGGTTACTCGGGGACCCTATGAGTAGGGATTAATCGGCAAGTTAACTGGTTAATCGGATGAATTCTTGAACAGGGTCTGAATCCGCAGCCCCCGGTGACCTTGGCTTGTCGTGGTTGGATCCTTGTATCTTCAGCCCCCGGCAGTCTTGGCCTGCTGGGACTAGAGAGCCGGTTCATTCTCTTCTTCCCAAATGGCTCAACAGAAGTGTCCGCGTGCCCTACGAACCAAAGAGAACAGAAAGACGCACACTCGACCTCTTGGCTAGGGGTTAGTCGCCGCTAAGCACTATCAACCCTAACCGAGGGAGAGACTTAACCTAGCATTCATGCTATAACTTAGGGCGCCAGCGCTTCGTTTATTTATGCTCAGGGTTTGTGTCTGGCTTTGTACAAAGGGTTACATGCCTTGTCGGCAAGGCTTATACAAAAGGTGGTTTGCCGGGAGGCCCGGCAACCGTGCCTTATGGGTAAAACTTGCGAAGATGCTCAATGTTCCAGGAATGGATCACTGGGACAACATCTGCGGTCTCCGGGCGGACTGCGTCGGGCCTGGTGACTCGTATTACCCGATAAGGGCCTTCCCACTTTGGCGTCAACTTGTTGGAATTCTTGGCCGACTGAACGCACCGAAGAACAAGGTTGCCTTCCTCAAAGCTTCGAGCATGAACCTTGCGGCTATGGTAGCAGAAAAAGGCTTGCTGGTAGCATGCTGCTCTCACAGCCGCCCGAAGACGATCTTCCTCAAGGAGCGTTGCGTCATCTTGCCGCAACTCCTATTGCTCAAGCTCGTCATAAGCGAGCACTCGAGGTGACCCGTATATGAGTTCTGTGGGGAGAACTGCTTCTGCCCCATATACTAGGGCAAAGGGTGTCTGGCCGGTGACTCGATTTGGCGTCGTCCTGATCGACCAAAGAACCGCCGGCAACTCATCAATCCAGCACCTTTTGCTCTTGTGCAGCCTGTCAAAAGTCTTCGTTCTCAGGCCTCGCAACACTTCAGCATTTTCCCCCTATGCCTGGCCGTTTCTCCGCACAACATACCGTCTTCGTTCTCTTGGATATATTGCATGAAGGTGCGGCTTGTGAACTGCGTGTCGTTGTCAGTGATGACCCTGTTTGGTACACCAAAACGGCAGACTAGCCCCTTGAAGAACTTGACGACCGACTGTGTTGTAACCTTCCTTACTACCTCCACCTCCGGCCACTTTGTGAACTTGTCGATTGCAATGTGCAAGTACTCAAAGCCACCGACAACGCGAGGGAAATGGCCTAGTATGTCGAGCCCCCAGACCGAAAACGGCTAGGAGAGAGGGATTGTTTGATGGGCTTGAGCTGGTTGATGAAGCTTCTTTGAATGGAACTGGCACACTTCACACCTGGCTACTAGTGTCGTTGCATCCTGGAGGGCGGTGGGCAAAAAGAAGCCTTGCCGAAATGCCTTGCCAGCAAGGGCCCTCGACCCTATGTGGGAGCCACATATGCCTCCATGTATCTCTGCCAACAGCTCCAGTCCTTCCTCCCGGGGGAAGCACTTCAATTTCACACCGTTCGGTCTTTTTCTATATAGGACGTCATCGACGAACTGGTACAATGCAGACCGGCAGGCTACTTTTTCCGCTTCTTCCTGCTCCTCAGGAAGTTCCCTTGTCTGGGGGAAATGGACAGTATGATGTGCCCATGCCGGAGCCTAGGGCTTGACGGCAAGGACCAAAGGCATCTCTTCTACCATGGGAGCAGCCGTCTCTACGGCCAGGGCTCAGCGCCCTGCCGGAGCCAGCTGCCCCTTGGTAGGCTCAGAATCCGCGGCAACACCCTTGCTGGCAGCCCCTCGGGGCTCGGCAGGAAAGTACTTGACGGGGCCTAATTTCCTTCGCTTTGTTCTGCTCCATTGATGGTTCGACGGATGGTTGAGTTAACCGAAGCCAAAAGGTACCTGGTTCCACAGGTAGCTTGAATGCAGCGCGCTTTGACATGTAGTTAGCGATGTCGTTCTCCGCTCGGGGAACATGCTCCACATGTATACCGTCGATGCGCTCCTCCAGCTTCATCACCTCAGCTACGTAGGCCTCCATCAACGGACTCTGATAATCTTTGTTGACTTGTCTGACGACAAGTTGCAAATCACCCCTGATGATGAGCTTCTTCACCCCGAGGTCTGCCGCGATCCTGAGACCCGCAAGCAGCCCCTCGTACTCAGCAATGTTGTTTGTGGACATCTCCCTGGGAAAGTGCATCTGGGTCACATACTTGAGGTGCTCTCCGGTGGGTGCGACAAGCAGCACACCGGCACCGGCGCCTTGCAGCGAGAAAGCCTCATCAAAGTACATGATCCAATCGCGACTTGCTTCCTTGCCGGGGAGAGCGGTCTCCCGGATTTCTTCGTCGGGCGTTGAGGTCCATTCTGCAATGAACTCCGCCAAGACTCTGCTCTGGATTGTTGAAGTACTTTCAAACTTCAACCCAAAGCTTCACAACTCCAAGTCCCACTCCACAATCCTTCCGGTTACATCTGGGTTGTGCAGTATCCGTTGCAACAGGAGGCGGGTGACGACAGTGATCTCTTGGGCTTAGAAGTAATGACGCAGCTTCCTCGAGGCCATAAGGAGGCCGAAGAGCAATTTCTGCACACCTGAGTACCTTGACCTTCCCCCCTGCAAGGGGAGCTGACAAAGTAAATCGGGTGCTGCATCATCTTCTTCTTCTGCACCACTTCACTCGGCTGCGCGGGCCCTGTCCCGATGGCGTCAGACTCTGCCGGGGGCCTCTCCTTGCCGGCACCAGGCCCTACCAGGGGAATCTCTGACTTGCCATCCGCCGGTCCTGTCGTTGCCACTGCCTCTTCGTCGACCTCCCTCTGTGCCACTAGTGTGGCGCTGACCACTTGATTCATTGCCGCCAGATACAGCAGCAACGGCTCTTGTGGTTTAGGCGCAACCAATATTGGCGTAGAGGAAAGGTATTTCTTCATATCCTTCAATGCCGCCTCGACCTCTTGGGTCCACTCCATTGGGCCTGCATTCTTCAAGATTTTGAAAAAGGGAAGGGCACACTCAGCGGACTTGGAGATGAATCTTCTCATGGCGGCAACGCAGCCAGTGAGCCGGCGCACATCCTTGATCCGCTTGGGTGCCTCAATGTGCTCAATAGCCTTGATCTTGTCTGGGTTTGCCTCGATCCCATGCTGCGACACAAAGATCCCGAGAAGTTTTCCTGACGGGATGCCAAAGACACACTTCTCAGGGTTCAGCTTGAGGTTAATCTTGCGTAGGTTGGCAAACGTCTCTTCTAAGTCTTGTACAAGGGTCGCCTTGTCCTTGGTTTTGACCACTATGTCATCCGTATAAGCTTCCATATTTCTATGTAGGTAGGGCTCAAAACCAATCTGGACCGCCCTTGCGAATGTCGAGCCAGCACTCTTCAACCCGAAAGACATCGGTAAAAAGCAATACGCACCACATGGGGTGATATATGTTGTCTTCTCTTCATCTTCTCTTGTCATGAAGATCTGGTGGTAGCCAGAGTAGGCATCGAGGAATGACAATAGATCACACCCGGCCGTGGAGTCAACAATATGGTCGATGTGCGGCAATGGGAAGGGGTCCTTAGGACAAGCCTTATTGACATGTGTGTAGTCAAGACACAGCCTCCACTTCCCATTTGCCTTGCGCACCACCACCAGATTGGCCAACCACGTCAGATGGAGCACTCCTCTCACCAAACCTGTCACTTCCAATTTCCTGATCTCCTCTGTGATGAACTCCTGTCGTTCCAAAGCTTGCTTCCTGACCTTCTGCTTGACGGGTCGCGCATGGGGACAGACAACAAGGTGGTGCTCAATCACTTCCCTAGGAACGCCAGGGATGTCAGATGCTTGCCACGCAAACACATTGACATTCGCCCACAGGATAGCGATGAGCGCGCTTTTCTATTTGTTGTCGAGGGTGGATCTTATGGTGAAAGCCCCTCCTGTCCATCCGCCTTGATGGACATCCTCTTGGTCTCTGGTGGTGCAGCGCTGGATTTCTTGCTCTTGCCGGTAGAGCTCTCGGGCACGTCCTCGACAGTAGCACAACACTCCGAAGAGGTGCGCTTGCCGGAGTGGGTGCGAGAGGTCTTGCCGGTCTTCTTCTTCCCTCCCGGGGCTTCAACCTCAGGAGCAAGTGCCTTGGTGGCAGCTGCTGCAACTACTTCTCGATAGAGTTGGTTAGCGCAGATCAGCGCGTCCTTCTTGTCGGAGGGGACAGTGATGATGGTCATTGGCCCAAGCATCTTCAGCGTGTTGTAGGCACAGTGCGCCGCCGCCATGAACTTGGCTAGTGCCGGGCGGCCGAGGATTTCGTTGTAGGGCAAGGGGATCTCGGCCACATCGAAGACGATTCTTTCCATCCTATAGTTCAACTCACCTCCAAATGTCACGGGCAATGTGACCTTCCCCTTCGGCTGGCTCCTTCCCGGATTGACCCCTTGAAACGTACCTGTTTCCTCGAGGTCTCCATCGGGAATTTGCAGCCTTCTGATCATGACGGGTGAGATCAGGTTTAGGTCGGCCCCGCCGAAAACCAACATCTTTTTCACCTTGAGGTTGCGTATCATTGGCGAGACCAACAACGGCAAACACCCGACCGCAGTCATGCGGTCAGGGTGGTCCTCGGCATCAAAGATGAGGGGCGTGCTGGACCACTTCATTGGCTTCTGAGCGTCGAATGATGGCTCTACTGCTGTAATCTCATGTGCCCGTCGGTGAGAAGTGTGCAGCGATGCGCCACCATCGACGCACATGGCCTCTGTAGCCTTCTGAAACTCTTGCTCGCCGGACTCGTCGTCCTCGTCATGATCATCGTCTTCATACTTCTTGTCGCGGCCCCAAGCGGGCCTCTCTTGCTGGTTATCCTTGTCGTGGCGGCCTCCTTGCCCTCCATGCTTCTTGTAGGATGCTTCGGCACCATCCTGACCCTTCTCCTTGTCCTGCCTCTCATACTCGGCCTTTTGCTTTTCGGCAAGCAGCTCGACCTGTCGGTAGTTCTGGAGGTCGTGGCCCTTGGTGCGGCTGATCTTGCAATACTACTTGTCGGAGCCTCCTGGCTTGTCGGTGACCGTCAAGGCACGGCAGGCGGCGCACCCCACAATCTCCTTGTCAGGGTCGTCTGCCTTGGCCTTCTTGGCGGTGCTGCTGTCGTCGAATCCCTGGACGGCGAGCATGGACTTCCCCTTGTGTTTCCTGTTGCAATGCTGGCTCTCCTTCGTCGGGGCAGAGGTGTCTTCATCAGTAGAGTCGGTTTCCACGCTGGTGTCCTCGCCGGGGTACTTCCTCCCCTCTTCAGCCCAGGCGCACCTATCGTCTAGAACATAAAGTTCGGCCACATCCTTAACCTTGTTCATCGCCAGCTCTTCGCGCATCTTGCGGTTGCGCACGTTCTGATGGAATGTGCTAATCACGGCGGCAGATGAACATCGGGGATGTTGTACTACACCCGGCTGAATCTCTAGATGTACTTGCGCAGGATTTCCCCTTCCTTCTAGGGAATGATATGCAAATCACTGGCCTGGCCATGAGCTTGGTGGCCTCTGGTGAAGGCACCAACGAACTCATGGCACAGATCTGACCAAGAAGAAATGTAATCCGCCGGCAAGTGCATCAACCAAGACATGACGTTGGGCTTCAGTGCCAACGAGAAGTAATTGGCAAGCACCTTGTCGTCGCGAGCTCCAGCAGCTTGCATCGCGATGGTGTAGATGCTGAGGAACTTTGACGGGTGGGTCTTGCCGTTGTACTTCTCACCGACGTCGGGCTTGAACGTGCGGTGGGACGACCACTGGAACTACCGAAGCTCCCGGGTAAAGGCTAGGCAACCCACCTCGTAAGGTAGGCCGCCGGAGCCGCCCGGTGCTGGGTGGTCCATAGCGGGTCCCGCCCGCTTATCCGACTGGTGGCGTGTATCCCGCCAGCGCTCGATAGTGGTTCGAGCGTCTCCATGGGCTCACTCCCGAAGAACTTGGCGTTGATCGCGGTAGGCCCAGGGGTCGGACGATGCTATGGAAATATTATCACTAGCGTCGTTACGACGTACCAGCACCGGCAGCGGCTGGCGCGGGGGAGGAGAGTGCACTGTGGCTCCAGCTCCCCGGTCCTTCTACCGCTGGCGTGTGGTGGCTCGACGGAGCGCCGGCCCGAGGGCCCTGCCAG
Organism: Triticum aestivum; assembly: GCF_018294505.1. Taxonomy (NCBI): domain Eukaryota; kingdom Viridiplantae; phylum Streptophyta; class Magnoliopsida; order Poales; family Poaceae; genus Triticum; species Triticum aestivum. The sequence continues at coordinate 236,928,280 of NC_057809.1, forward strand.
CCGTGGCTCGTCTTTGTTGGTGACGGCGACAAGGCTCCAGACGGTGGCTCTCCACTCGTTGAGCTTCTCCGCAGCACGAGGGAAGTCGAGGAGTAGCTGCGTGTGCGCCAAAGCATCTGCTGGCATGGGTGGTGGCGAAAGTTGCATGGACTGTGGCGCGCTTCAACTTTTAACCACGTTAGAAGGAGCTCTGTCACGGCCCACTGGCTGCGTGCCATTGTCGCCAACACTTCAGCGGGCAGGCTGGCCTCCTTCGTCCCATAGATGATGCACATGGCTCTTCCCACGGTGGTGTCCAAGGTCGCCAGCATGGTGACGCTGCTCCTCGCACACACCATGGGAAGAGCGCGCTGTGGGCGCCGGGGCGGGCGTCTTGTAGGTCGTCGCGCGACCCGTGGGTGGCACGGCGCCGACCCCAGAGGGCCCCGCGCCGCCCGCGAGTGGCCCGACTCCGTCTCTGGATTTTGTGGTGTGCGGCCCGCCGTCTTGCGCACAAACGACACTGATCGCCAGGCTCTGACTACCAGAGCGATGTTGGTTCTCGCGGGCCGCGCCTCGTGTCCTGTCCGCGACCGGCCCGCTACTCGCCCTTGCCGGTACGGGCCGTCTGACTCCCAACCGACCGTCGTGTCCGCCTTCTTCTTGGGAGCCATGGCGACGAAGAACCGCTAGGTTAACTGCTAGACCAGATTCTCACAACTGCGCTCCCCTACCTGGGGCGCCAAAGATGTCGGTGGGAATGACACCTATGGCATCACTGGGATCCCTTCTACGGTCGGCGGGCGCGGGGTTGTGAGAAGAGCAGGTTTAGGAGCTAGCACACGGATCGTTTACCCAGGTTTGAGCCGCGAGGATGCGTAAGACCCTAGTCCTGCTTTGGTGGATGTATTAAGTGTTCTTGAGCTTTTTGAAGTAGCTACGGTGGCTGTGCCATTCCAAAAAGCTGAATCCCTCTCCTGGTCGCCTCGTGCCTCCTTTTATAGGAAAAAGGGGTTGCCACAGTGGCACACATGAGGTGGAAAGGCCTACAGTGCGCGAGCTTATCGCACGACATTATAGGACAAAGTGCATTAAATGCGCTACGTATGTGTCCATTAGCTTTATCAGGGACGGGAACGAGGCCCGTCCCATCCGCCGCCACTTCGCCTCGCTTCGACACGTGCCCAGGCTAGCGATGCATGCACCGCCATGTAGGCAGGAAAGCATCTAAGGTGGCGCGGTGGTAGGGCCTTCATGAAGATCTGCATGCCGCCACACAGGTGCTTGCTAATTTGGCCTAGAAGTTGCATGTTGCCACGTAGGTGCCTGCCCAGCTGGTTGGGCTAGCCGCTGCATGCGAACGGCGGCGGAGTCTTGGCTGGTGCGGGTCTGGTAGTGGCCGTGCTGGCGTCCTTGGCAAGGTCCTTGTCGGGGTCCCGTCAAGGCTCTTGCTGTGGTGTCGTAGTCGTCCCCGGCAAGATGCTTGCCGGGGGTCTTGTGGATTTCCTTGGCGAGGACCCCGCCGAGGGTCATCATCTGCTGATCCTCATCTGATCTCATATATCTATGGTCTTGACAAAGATTTGCATGCCACCAAGGAGGTGCCTCCCGAGCACTGGTCCCAACGTAGTTATTGACGGCATTCGGAACCTTTGGGCTCAAGGGTGGCTCGCTCTGCTGGCGTTGGGCAAGTTGCCCCGGCAAGGCTCTTGCCAGGGCTGCTGAGGCTGCCCTGGCAAGGGTCCTGCCGGGGGAGTCCGCATTGCCCCCTTTGCTCTTTGTGTTTTTGGTCTTGGCGTTGCCTCTGATCACCTTGCGCATTTGGCTTCTCTCTGGCTTCCCTCCCCTGCCCTGCTTAGTGTGGCCATGGGCGTGGCTCCGACTGTCCGTGCACAAGTAAAGGGGTAAAAAGGAGCGCCCCTACATTTGTACACCGACAATGGTCGACGTTGTTCGGCTACCATGGACAAGTTGTCATGTCTACTAACACATGCATTGCATACCGATCACTGCTAGGAGTAGTAGAGAAAACTAGGCGGATATAGTTTGTTATATTCAAGCGGACCTACGCTACTACACTTGTTCCAAAGACATGCACACCAGCGAAATAGTACATCTATCAATATATATATACACACAGAGGAAATATATTTTTACAAATAAGATAGGAAATAGTTCATCCATCTATAATGCCCTACTGCTGCTACATCCTCTTCTTCTTCTCATTTTCTATGGGAGACGGCTTCGCTACAAGCTCCTTCAACCTTGCAGCTATCTCGAAACTCACATGGGTATAAAGGGCAACATATTTTATCTGCTCGTAGGTCAATGGATAATTCTCCCATCCAGATGACCTTAGTCCTAGTGTCTCGTCACCCTTCTCAAGATTTTTTACAAGCACAAAATTTGTTATGTCGAATAGGGATGGTGTTGGTTTATCACAATCTTCTATAGGAATTTTGGTTTGTAGGTCAGCGATGTTTTTCAAATCAAGGTTGTACGGCACCAGCTTTTGTTTGTCCACTTCGATGGCTTCCCCATAGAATAGTATGTCCTCCCAAGACATGAAATCTTGGATCTCACCTCGTATGGAGGGCACATGCATGATGTGATACACCAAAACTTCATCTTCGAGGCACAGCTGAAGGACTACGGCACGTTGGATCTTCCTAGTGGCACGCTCCGTGTACTCTACATTGAGACTGATGACCTTCATCCCCACCTTTTTGAGTGAGTTGGATACATTGTTGATCCACTCCCAAACAATCCTTGGGTGGTCGGTGATGGTGGCAGCTATACTCAATGAGCCTTTGCCGAGGACATGTTTGATGCTAAAAAGTTGCACAGGGATCTCTTTCACCATTTGGAACAACTAGACCGGAGGGATATGGTTTGGGGTATTAGGATTAGGTGGCTAGTATGACTAGAAGAAGATGATTAGGGGCTTCGGAAATACTCTAGGAGTATCTAAAGAGGTTAAAATAGTGTGAATCCAATGGGTTTTGAATGTGAATCAAGGAGAGGTGAAGAAGCCGAGGAAAATCGGTTTCCGATGGAGAAGTAAATGGGAGAAGTGGAATGTAGGCAATTGATTAGATAGCTAGGTAGACCAACCTGCCAGATGAAAAGCCTATGCGGGTAGCATACTTATTATTATTCAAATGTAGGAGTGGTACATGTCCGTGTATGTGCCCATCCTTTTGTTGCTACATGTGCCACTGGCTAGTTCAGGTCACTCTTTCGAGTCACCGTGGCAAAACGTTTATGATTCCTATTTATTTCTGCACCTCTCTTGACAGGTGGGACCTACGCAAAACCCACTTGGGTAGATGAACATATATACAAATATATCCATCTCTTTGCACAAAAAATGTGTCGTAGCTTGTTTGAATGGATATGGGTGCATGCGTGCAAGACACAACCTTTTCTGGTTAAGGAATATGCGGTTATCCTAAAAAAAGTAGAAAGGCCTTCTCCACGCTTCCGAATGCACGAGAAATTGGTTCTACTTGCAATATGGATGCTACCTGGAGGATGAAGTGACCCCAGAGGCATGCTAGCACGACCTCTTTCCACTACATAGTACTACTGTGTATGTTACTACTACTACTAGTAGTAGTACAAGTGTAGAACACTTGTTGGTGAAAATATTATTCATCCGGTCCTCATAGTGAAGTCACAAGACCCTCGCCCGAGGTGACACTAGTCCAGGCAGCGTGTTCGGGTTACCAAAGTCAGCCTCACCCTATGCAGTCACTGTCACTGCCGTTGTATAGCATGCCTCGCCTCGTCTCCCTCTCCCCTGGCACCACTCCATCTGCATCTCGCAGGCGATCCTGAGGTCACTCTTCATTATCTCACAATGCCTTTGCGTACCCTCGCCTCGCCCCTCCCCCTGTACCACTATTCCATCTCTCGCGTCCCCCAGCACCGATGGCCTTCTACCCATAAATCAAGGCCCAAAAGGCCCCACCTTCCAAACTCCACCATGGACGAACCCAAGCCGTGCAGCATCCCTATGAGCCGTGACTAGAGGGATTTCCCCAGTGACATCCTGGACCTCTGTTGTTCGTGTATGGGTATGTTGAGCACCATGAGGCTAGCTGCATGATCGAGGGGCATTCACACGGCCATCATCGAAGCGAGGCCTGAGCTTTTCAAGACACCCTGCTTGCTGCTATCTCCTCTTGTGAGATGTGCTCACCATGATACGGAGGCATACATCATGCCCCTTGACTTCGAGCCGACCCCCATCAGCCAAAACTTCTTTGCATGTATGTAGTGGGCTGTCATACATCATGCCCCTCGACTTCAATTCGATCACCATCACTCGAAACTTCTTGCACTACAAAAAAGGACACATCCGTGAAATTTTGGCCTGAACAAAAAAATTATGTCATGCTTATGACTCTTCTATGATGATAATTGTGATAAAACCTAGTATCATCATAGATATGGTGGGCTCCTACTTCTATGATGAAAAATCATGACAGAAAATGGACTTTTCGTACAGGGAGGCCCGGAGATGCACCTGCATGACATTCTTTGGGCCGTCCATGATGGAAAAAAAATGTGATAGAAGCAAGGGTGAGGAAAACATCGGGGAGTTCCCGGTTATGCTGGGTGGTCGATGCTGAGAAATGCACAGAGGGATTGCCCATTTCTCTCGTACACGTACGTGCGTGGGTGCGAGGCATTGGGCTCTAACTGAACCCGAGCGAGGCGTTATCTTATTGAACCCGAGTGATCGATCCCTTGGCTGTTAACTGAACCTGACCGATTCCTTCGCTACTGCTTCTAACTGAACTCTAGCGATTGATCGCTGCTGCTGCTTACTGAAGCCGATCGAACCTGCTGCTTATTGATGAATGGTGAACTGGGTTGGCTGAACGAGTCGAGACGTATGTGGTTGAGGTTGGATGAATAGGACCCCGTGGTAGTACGTAGGCCATTGCCGCTGGAAGAACAGGACCCCGAGAGGAGGCCGCCACAGTTGAGCTGGTAGGGGTGGAAGAACAGGACACCATGGAGGGCTGGTTGAACAGCAGCCGGTGGAGGCTGGATGAACAGAACCCCCTAGATGACCAGTAGCAGGTGGAGGCTGGAGGAAGTCGACGGTAGATGAACAGTAGCCTGTGGAGGCTGGAGAGAGGCAGTAGATGGTGGATGAACAGTAGCCCATGGAGTCCCATTTTGCGGTATGCCACACCCTTCCCGATGAACATGACCTTGCTTTGACCGTAGGCGCTCCAACACAAGTTTGTTTCCTCCGTTTTGCGATACGCCACACACCTCCCGATGAACAACACCCCATTTCCACTATAGGGGCTCGAACATAAATATGTTTCCTCTATTTTTCGGTATGCCAGACCCCTCCCGATGAACAGGATCCCGTTTTGATCGTAGCTGGTCAAACAGAAGGTCATTTACTCTGTTCTATGGTACACCAGACCCCGTTTCAGTTGTTCTGTCCAAGCCGGTTTGATCCCGATGAACACGACGCATTCCGACCCAGTGTGTTGCCTCCCGATGAACACAACACTGTTTCTTCGTTTCGACCCAGCCAGTTGACTGCCGATGAACAGGACACCGTCGCTGCACGCGTTCGAGACCCCGCCTGTATGTACGTATGTAGACGTATTTACTTTCTTGCAGCGTGGTTGTACGTACGTGTACCTGATTTATACAGGTCTTCCTCAACTGCTACATCACATGGACCGCTCCTTGCTCGGGCACGGTTCATCCTTGTATAGAGACCGATCGACTAGTATGTACGTACACGTTCGCTACCAGAGAGAACCCTATAGACAGTTCGAAGATATAGCTGATGGGTCCCAGCTGTCAGGGAGAGGAATTATTTTTCCCCTAATAAGGACACACTTCCTTGCGTGCGAAGATGTAGCTGATAGGTCCTAGCTATCAGGTGGAGAAAATATATTTTTTCAAGGTAAAAAGGATGCAGTTGCATGCATGCATCCATGGGCGTGATGCGCCCCCACTATCAGCCTCTCCACGTGCAGTCATCTTCCGATGACTCTCATTTGTTGACCATGTTGACCACACCATGCCGAGCGCACCAAGGCCGATGGACGAGGCAAGGCCCCAGACTGGAACAACCCAGAGATGAGGAAGACGCGGTAGTGGAGTCACAGATGGAGAGGAGTTGGAAACTTGACTGGTTCCGGTGTGCGGCAGCACTGCAGCCCACGACAGACAGGACCAAGATCAGAGGTTGAAGAAGCAACACGGCTATTGGATTAATACCCAATGGTCTAGTTGCTAGAATCATTTGTTGATTAAGTTGACAAAGCCATGCGTACGCGTCAGATTAGTAGGCCCACAAGTCAGTCACCAAATCTATCAGGTCCCAGCTGTCATCGGGAGGAATAGTTTTTTCGCATAACAAGGAGGCACTTCCTTCCGTGTGAAGATACAACCGATGGGTCCCAGCTGTCAGTAGGAGCAATCATTTTTTTCGCATAATAAGGAGGCACTTGCTTGTGTGTGTCCCTACTGTCAGCCTCTCCACTTACATCCCTCTTTCGATGGTTGTTGTTTGTTGACCATGTTGACCACACTGTGCCGAGAGCACCAACGCAGTGGATGACGGCGAGGCCCAGGAAGGGAACGACCCGCACCAGGCGAAGCCGCAGCAGCGGATGCCCACACTAAGGGGAGTACAAGGGCTGACTTGTCGGCTGTGGGGTGAGGTTAACGTCGCCGGAAAATAACATGTGGTGCGGTTGGGTAGATGGATGGCCTGGCGGCAGCACAGCTGGCCATGGGAGGAGGGAGTAGGCATGTAACGCCCCAGATGTAACTTTCCATAATTGTAACTCCAACTCTTGCCATTTCCGGCTATTTGATATGTTATTTCCTCCGTGCTTGGGTTTTTCTCCTCGTTTTTTTGCATTTTGTTCATTTCATGCTTTTCATCTCATGTCATCATGTGAATCTCATTTGCATTCATGTTCGTCTCATGCATCTGGTCATTTTCCCCGTTGTCCGTTTGGGGATCCGACACTCACACATGCACCCGTTGCACCCCTCAAATCTCGTTTTGTGAGTGGGAGAAAAAAGTTCTCAGAATGGGCTGAGATTTGTCGACTAGCCTTGGTAAATCATCGGTAGGCTGCCTGTCAAATTTCGTTCCATTTGGAGGTTGTTTGATGCCCCAACAGTTAACAGGGTAACCACTAAAGCTCCTCTTTCATTGCAGCCCAACACCCCCACCCCCCGCAGCTCCAACCTCCTCCTTCTCCATATCCTGCGAGCCCGGCTTTGCCTCGGTTCACGTGCACGAAGAACCCTAGATCGGCGGGGTATAATTTTCACTTGCCATGTTTGCATCGATGCTACCATCTTTTCTGTGCATCTTTGGCTAAAGTTCAGTAAGGCAGTTTTGTTCATTGCCTTTAGTACTAGCATGTCATGCCTTTGTTTGCCATGATATGTTATCGTAGCATGTTTTTCGCTAGCTCCAAACATTGCTAGCTGATGTTGTTTATGCCATGTTTAGTATTTTCACCAAGTCTGTAACCTGATTGTCATTTGCATTTTTGCCATGCTATTTTAGGATTGTTCTAGTGAGTTCTAGCAGGAGCTCAGTGTTCATGATTTGTAGAGCTTCACTTGTACTTTACTGCCATGTGCTTTGTTGCTATGTTGGAGTGTTGTAGCATAGTTTCATGATGCATCTTAAGTGCTATGATGCTGTTAAGCGCAGTTTTGCATCGTTCTTGTTTTACTCGTCGTTTTCAAACCGTGCATCCATTTCCGGTGATCCTTATATCGATTTCGACCGAAATCACCCTACCTTTCCAGCAGCATGCTTGCTTTGCTAAGTTGATGCCATGATCATCTTTTCCCTTCTGGAGTACCCATATGCATTGCACATCATACCTTGCATTCCATATCATGTCTTGCATCATGTTGCTTGTGCATTGCACCATGATTGATTGTTGTTCCGTTGCTTGTGTCCTTGATTTGGGTAGAGCCAGGAGACGAGTTCGTGAACAAGGATCCTATCGAGTACGTTTACGAGGATCAATCTTTCGACAACCCTGAGAACTTTGCAGACAAGATGATCATTACCCACAATATCACTTCTATCTTTGCTTGCTAGTTGTTCGTTCTATCGCCATGTTGCGCTACCTACCACTTGTTTATCATGCCTTCCATACTGCCATGTCAAGCCTCTAACCCACCTTCCTAGCAAACCGTTGTTTGGCTATGTTACCGCTTTTGCTCAGCCCCTCTTATAGCATTGCTAGTTGTAGGTGCTTTTGCAGGCTGTTCCATGTTGGAACATGGATATGTTGGGATATCACAATATCTCTTAGTTAATTAATGCATCTATACACTTGGTAAAGGGTGGAAGGCTTAGCCTTTTGCTTGGTGTTTGTTCCACTCTTGCCGCCCTAGTTTCCGTCATATCAGTGTTATGTTCCTTGATTTTGCATCCCTAACACGGTGAGGGTTTATGGGCCCCTCTTGATAGTTTGCTTTGAATAAAACTCCTCCACCAAGGCCCAACCTTGGTTTTACCATTTGCCTAATAACAACTAAACACTTGCATAGGGACTTTCCGGACCCCGTGGACTTAATCAACCCCCGGGCCAGTGCTCCACATGAGTGTTGGTCCAAACTAGAGCACCATGCGGGGCCGCTCCTAGGCAACTTGGGGTAGTTGGTATATACCTGTACGCTTCGCTCATCTGGTGTACCCCGAGAACAAGATCGTGCTACTCCTATCAGGTTAGGTCGGTGCATAGGGAGGTCTTGCTGGACTAGTTTTACCATTGTCGAAATATCTTATGCACCAGGATTCCTAGTCTGGTCGTAGGGTCCTGCGATGGAGGATAGTCTCCGTGGATCGTGTGCTTGTCATGGGCTAAGTTGGGACACCCATGCAGGGTTTAAACTTTCAAGAGCCATGCACGAGGTGATGTGGAAGATGGGAATTTGCTAATATCCGGTTGTAGAGAACTTGACACTTGAGTTAATTAAAAGACACCAACCGTGTCTGTAACCGTGATGGTCTCTTTTCGATGAGGTTCGGGAAGAGAACACGGTGGGATTATGTTTGAACGTAAGTAGTTCCGGATCACTTCTTGATCACTTCTAGTTTACGACCATTGCCTAATTTCTCATCTTACTCTTGTACTTGTATGGTAGCCACCATATTTGCTTAGCACTTGCTGCAACTCCACCTCTTAACCACATCCTACCCATAAGCTTAAATAGTCTTGATCTCGCGGGTTTTGAGATTGTTGAGTCCTCGTGACTCACAGATACTACCAAAATAGTTTGTAGGTGCCGATGATACCGATGCAGGTGATGCAACCGAGCTCACGTGGGAGTTCGACAAGGACCTGGGCCGTTACTATGTTTCATTTCCGGATGATCAGTAGTGGTGGCCAGATGGGATGATCGGGATTGAGCATTTGGGGTTATCTTCTTTTCATTTGGATTCGTCCATAGTCGGACTATGTGTGTACTCTGAATGGTGTATGAATTATTTGATCATTGTGTGACGTGGCAATTGTAAGCCTGCTATCTATTTATCCTTGTTCTTCTACATGGGATTGTGTGAAGATGACCCTTCTTGTGACAAAACCAAATGCATTTATGCCTCTAAGTCATGCCTCTACACGTGGGAGATATAGCCGCATCTTGGGCGTTACAAGGCAGTCCTACCCGCGCTGGTTTGGGTGGCTGGAGCAGGAAGTCCGAGATTGAAGAAGCATGACGGCCGTTGGATGGACATCCAGCACTCACTACTCTGTGTTGACTAAGTTGAAGCCTTGCGTACGTGTCAAAAAAAATTAGGATAGCATCATCGTCAACCTAGTAGGCCCACAAGTCAGCCTCTGAATATGTGGAAAACAGCATACAACACATTTACCATTATTTTCGATAATTTACAACCCATTTGCTAATTCTTAACGATATTTTGAAGCCCATATTGTTCTTATTAGCATTACATATCATATTATGGCTGCTGCTAAAAAATTCAACGATTTTTTGCATATTTCGGTCAGGTCCAAACTCTTTTAATCATGAAATTTCGAGTGACGTTAAAAACAATTTTTAAAAAATTATATCAAAATAAAATACAAAGAAATTTTCTTCGCAAAAATGAATGAAATTTAAAATCTTGAAATCCAGAAAAAAATGAAATTTGAATGTAATCGCCGGTTGCCTTTGGTTTAAAAATTTACAACCCATTTCTTACTACTTATAGCCCATTTTCTGGGGAAGCCAAAGACAGCCCTACACATCTTGAAAGATTTGCAGCCCAGCAGTGCTGAGAAAAGCAAGTAGGCCTTAGTTGGGTATTCTCCAAAAAAATAGAACTGGGCTAGCCATTTTTACAAAGAAAAAGATATAAACTAGGCTCGTTGATACGTCTCCAACGTATCTATAATTTATGAAGTATTCATGCCATTATATTATCATTCTTGGATGTTTTACAATCATTTTATACCAACTTTATATCATTTTTTGCGACTAACCTATTGACCCATTGAGCAGTGCCAGTTGTTGTTTTTTGCTTGTTTTTTACATCGCAGAAAATAAATATCAAACGGAGTCCAAACACGGTGAAACTTTTTGTGGATTTTTTATGGACCACAAGACTCCCGATGGGCCAGAGCAGCACCTGGGGTGACCCAAGGGGGGCACAACCCACTAGGGCGCGCCAGGGGGCCAGTCGCGCCCAGGTGGGTTGTGCCCACCTCGCTGGCCTCCCGCACCCCCACTTTACCCTATAAATTCCCAAATATTCCGAAAACTCTCGGGGTTAACCTAGATCAGAAGTTCCGTCGCCGCAAGGCTCTGTAGCCACCGAAAACGAATCAAGACCCTTTCCAACACCTTGCCGAAGGGGGGAATCATCTCCGGTGGCCATCTTCATCATCCCAGCGACCACCATGATGAGGAGGGAGTAGTCCACCCTCGGGGCTGAGGGTTTGTACTAGTAGCTATGTGTTTAATCTCTCTCTCTCTCTATCGTGTTATTGAGATGTCATGATCTTGATGTATCGCAGGCTTTGTTAATATAGTCAGATCATATGTTGTTTTCCCCTCTCTATCTTGTTGTTATGAATTGAGCTTTGCCCTTTGAGATTTCGTTGTTATAGGATTGAATTCTTTTAAGGATTTGAGAACACTTGATATATGTCTTGCAATTGAATACTCGTGGTGACAATGGGGTATCGTATTGATTCACTTGTTATATTTTTTGGCACTTAACTCGCAGATTACCAAGGTGACATTGGGGTAATCTATGCATAGGGGTTGATGCACATTTTTGTCTTTGTTTCTCCAGTAGAAATCATGGGGCACTCTTTGAAGTTCTTTGTGTTGGATTGAATATTATGAATATGAAATTTCTTTGGTGTTATTTGAGTATGAACTCTAGGATAGATTGATTGGAAAGAATAGCTTTGATGTGGTTTCGTACCCTACAAACAATTCCATCTTATGTTCTCCGCTAGGTAGGAACTTTGGAGTGATTCTTCGCTGCACGTTGAGGGACGGTTATAGGATCCAATTATATAAGCACTGTTGAGAGATTGCACTAGTGAAAGTACGGACCCTAGGACTCATTTTCAAGCATTGCAATACCGTTTTTGTGCCCCGTTTACTATTTTATACCTTGCTGTTTTTATTTATTAAGATTATAAAAATATATTTATACCATCAATATTGCACTTTTATCACCATCTCTTCGCAGCACTAGTGCACCTATACAATTTGCCATTGTATTGGGTGTGTTGGGGACACAAGAGATTTCTTGTATTTGGTTGCAGGGTCGTTTGAGGGAGACCATCTTCATCCTACACCTCTCACGGATTGATAAACCTTAGGTCATCCACTTGATGGAAAATTGCTACTGTCCTACAAAACTCTACGCTTGGAGGCCCAACATGTGTCTACAAGAATAAAGTTGTGTAGTAGACATTAAGCTCTTTTCTGGCGCCGTTGCCGAGGAGGTGAGTGCTTGAAGGTATATCTTTAGATCTTGCAATTGAATCTTTTAGTTTCTTGTTTTATCACTAGTTTGGTTTATAAAAAGAAAACTACAAAAAATGGAATTGTGGTTGCATCATATTATTGATCATCTTTATAATATCTTTCTTGAAAATGATGGATCATAAAATTGTGCTCAATTGTTGGAAGAAGAAGTCAATAAAATGTTTGGCACAAAATATTTGAATGATGAGCATGATTGCGATGTTGTTAGTATGAATTCTTTGAATATCCATGATGCTAATGATATGCAAAGCCATAAGCTTGGGGATGCTATGTTTGATGAGGACGACATTTTTAGTCCCCCAAGATTTGATGTGCAAATTTGTTATACTGATTGCATGCCTCCTATTTATGATGATTATAATGATGAAAGTGGATTTGGACAGGTCATGACTTTATTTAGTGATGAATCCACCATCTTGGATGAGGCTACAGTTGACTATGATAACAAAGTTGCTATCTATGATGATTATGGTAATGACATGTATGCTATATTGAATAATGATAACCATGAAACTTGTCATCTTGATTTCAATTTTCAAACCCATGATAGTTATTTTGTTGAGTTTGCTCCCACTACTATTCATGAGAATAAATTTGCTTATGTGGAGAGTGAGAAAATTTCTATGCTTGTGAATCATGAAAAGAATGCTTTATGTTATAGCTATATTTTTGAATTCATTCATGATGCTACTGAAAATTATTATGAGAGAGGAACATATTCTTGTAGGTATTGCAAAAATATCAAATTTCCTTTCTATGTGTTGAAAATCTTGAAGTTTTGCTTGTTTTGCCTTCCTATGCTAGTTGATTCTTATTCCCATAAGTTTTTTTTCTCACAAAATACCTATGCATAAGAAGTGGGTTAGGCTTAAATTTGCTTTCCATGTGTTTCATGATGCTCTATTAATGTTTCAATTCTTATCCTTTATGCGAGCATCATAGAAATCATCATTCCTAGCAAAAAGCCATTAAAGAAAAGCGCTTGTTGGGGACAAACCAACACTTTTACCTAATGTTTTTGTGTGTTCACATGATTACGATACTGTAGTAATCATGTTTTATTGCTTTTGTTTCAATAAAGTGCCAAGTAAGACCTTTGGGATGGCTTACGGTGATAGTTGATTTGATCTTGCTGAAAAACAGAAACTTTTGCGCTCGGGAAAAAAATCTCATTATTAACAGAGGCGTGATAAAATTCTGATTCTTTTTGCAGAAGATTAGTAGACAAATTTCCCAGGTTTTCCTAATTTGTTAGAATTTTTGGAGTAGTAGAAGTATGGTTGGAGTACACATTACTACAGACTGTTCTGTTTTTGACAGGTTCTGTTTTCAGTGCATAGTTTGCTTGTTTTCTAGTTTCCATGGCTTATATTGCTCAATATAAATTGTGGAAATTATATGATACAATATGCATTGTATGGAAACAATTATGAACCTTTTATTTGATAGTATAAAAAGTGAAATGGTTTGCTCTTTATCATACTCACCTATCTCACAAAGTTCCGTTAAGTTTTGTGTGATTGAAGTTTTCAAGTTTTGGGTGAGATGTCGATATGAGGAGAATAAAGAGTGAAAAGACCCTAAGATTGGGGGTTCCCAAGGCACCCCAAGGAAATATTCAAGGAAGATCCAATCAACTAAGCTTGGGGATGCCCCGGAAGGCATCCCCTCTTTCGTCTTCAACATTACCGGTAACCTCACTTGGAGCTATGTCTTCATTCGTCACACGATATGAGTTTTACTCGCAGCGTCATTTTGTTTTGTTATGATTTAATTTATGTTATTTATAATAATGTTTTTCATCTTTTATTTCAATAAAAGTGGCATTGATAGTCTTTGCCATGCTTATTTTGCAAGTCTACATGTTGCTGTTTGAAAACAGAAAGTTTACCGCTATTGCAATAATTCCCTGGAAAAGTAAGAATGTGATAAAATGTTGGAACTTTTTGAAAAATAAGATCTGATAAATTTTCTACAGTGTGGTAAAATTTTCATAATGTTTGGAGCTGAATAAGTATTGATACTCTTGCATTATTTACAGATTGTACTGGTTAGGCAGATTGCTGTTATGGTTGCATTGTTTGCATATGTTTGCTTGTTTAATGATTCTATTTGAGGATAGGAGTATTAAATATGCAGAGGCATTTAGTATGCAATGTTGAATAATAATTTTAGTGATTTGCTACAGTAGAGAATGATAAGGTTTTTGCATTGGTTTATACTAACTTATCTCACGAGTTCTTGTTGAGTTTTGTGTGGATGAAGCTTTTGAGATTTAGGAGAACCGTGATATGAGAAGAATTAAAGAGACACAAAAGCTCATGCTTGGGGATTCCCAATGCATCCAAAGATAATATTTCAAGAAGTCTTAAGCATCTAAGCTTGGATATGCCCTGGTAGGCATCCCACCTTTCTTCTTCAACAATTATCGGTTAGTATCGGTTGAAGCCAAGTTGTTCCTTATTCACATGATGTATGCTATTCTTGGAATGTCATTTTATTTTGTTTTGCTTGCTGTTTTAATAAAATACATAGATCTGAAGTTTTTAAGTAAAATAGATTCCTCAAATAGTTGCCAGGAAGGCTAAGTAAGCGGCATTCACATCCCGTCAAAGAAGCTCTTTTCTATGGAATTACTCTTGTGCTTCACTTATATCCTATGAGTAAATTGTTGAATGAATTGAATATCATGAAGTTGAAATCATATCATGCCTAGTGGTAGCTCCACATTGGGTTTAGAAAGTTAAATCTTTTGAGGCTTGACAATCACAATATTGGTCATACAAGCAATTCACAAATTATTAGTATAAGGAAGAGAACTTTCACATATAAATACACTATCTTGGAAATCTTTTGTGATTGTGAGCTCCCATCAAAATATTATATGCCAAAATTGTTGACATTGGACAAGGAAGACAACGTAATGGTTTATGTTTGTTCATATTCACATAGAAGTTATATTGTCATAGATCCTTCAACATGTGGTACTTTCCCCCCATCTTTGCTAGCCAAAAATTCCGCACCAAGTAGAGATACTACTTGTGCATCCAAAAACCCTTAAACCCAAATCTTATTTTCAAGAGTCCACCATACCTTCCTAAGGATTGAGCAAGATCCTTCAAGTAAGTTGGCATTGGTGCAATAAGGCAATAAAAATTGCTTCTAAAAAGTGTGATATCATTTAGTGTAAGAGAAAATTGAGCATTGTATGAACTTGTGATGGCAAAGAACAAAAGCGACAGACTACATAATAAAGGTTGCTATCATAAGGGGCAATATAACGTGACATTCCTTTGCACTAAGGGGTTGAGCATACAAACAAATAAGTGCATGGAAACCTCTGCTTCCCTCTGCGAAGGGCCTATCTTTTAGTTTTCAGTATTTACTTTTATGCAAAGAGTCAAAGTTCTTCTCTCTATTCCTTCTTATTTTTCTCTTTTGGCAAGCATCATGTGGTGAGGAAAGATCTAGGCACATATATCTAGTTGGATATGGGTAGCATGAGTTATTAGTGTTCACAACACCCTTGAGGTGAATACGTTGGGAGTCAAAACAATAAGCCCCTATCTTTCTATGTGTCTTGTTGAAACATTTTTCTCATGTGATTGCGGTGAGTGTTAGCAATCATACAATAATATATGATGGTCGAGTATATGGAGCTCTTACTTAGACTCTGTTGAATAAGTTGAATTACAATTGCTTGATGACTGAGAACATAGGTTGTTGAGTTTCAAGAGAATTCATTGTTTGAACCTTAACATGTGAATTGGTTGCTACTTTAACATGAGAAAAATTTATGAGAAAGGAATTGTTGTCACGATGCTAGGAAAAGTGATTGAAATTATCCTTGATCAAACTTATGCACTTTGCTAGCATTCACACTTCATAAATTATTTATTTTACCATTTACCTACTCGAGGACAAGTAGGAATTAAGCTTGGGGATGCTGATACGTCTCCAACGTATCTATAATTTATGAAGCATTCATGTCATTATATTATCATTCTTGGATGTTTTACAATCATTTTATAGCAACTTTATATCATTTTTGGGACTAACCCATTGACCCAATGCCAGTTGATGTTTTTCCTTGTTTTTTACATTGCAGAAAATCAATATCAAACGGAATCCAAACACCTCGAAACTTTTTGCGGAATTTTTAAGGACCAGAAGACTCCCGATGGGCCAGAGCAGCACCTGGGGGATGCCCCAAGGGGGGCACAACCCACGAGGGCGCGCCTGGGGGCCCAGGCACGCCCAGGTGGGTTGTGCCCACCTCGCTGGCCTCCCGAACCCCACTTTGCCCTATAAATTCCAAAATATTACGAAAACTCTAGGGGTTAACCTAGACCAGAAGTCCGCTACAAGGCTCTATAGCCACCGAAAACCAATCTAGACCCTTTCTGACACCCTGCTGGAGGGGGAATCATCTCCGGTGGCCATCTTGATCATCCCGGCGGCCACCACGATGAGGAGGGAGTAGTCCACCCTTGGGGCTGAGGGTTTGTACTAGTAGCTATGTGCTTAATCTCTCTCTCTCTCTCTCGTGTTCTTGAGATGTCACGATCTTGATGTATCGCGGGCTTTGTTAATATAGTCGGATCATATGGTGTTTTCCCCTCTCTATCTTGTTGTGATGAATTGAGTTTTTCCCTTTGAGATTTCGTTGTTATTGGATTGAATACTTTTATGGATTTGAGAACACTTGATATATGTCTTGCAATTGAATACTTGTGCTGAGAATGGGGAATCGTATTGATTCACTTGATATATGTTTTGGCACTCAACTCACGGATTCCCAAGGTGACATTGGGGTCATCTATGAATAGGGGTTGATGCACGTTCTTGTCTTTGTTTCTCCGGTAGAAATCTTGGGGCACTCTTTGAAGTTCTTTGTGTTGGATTGAATATTATGAATGTGAATTTGTTTTTGTGTTATTTTAGTACAAACTCTAGGCTAGATTGAACAGAAAGAATAGCTTTGAGGTGGTTTCGTACCCTACAAACAATTCCATCTTATGTTCTCCGCTAGATAGGAACTTTGGAGTGATTCTTCGTTGAAAGTTGAGGGATGGTTACATGATCCAATTATATTAGCACTATTGAGAGATTGCACAAGTGAAAGTATGGACCCTAGGCCTCATTTTCAAGCATTGCAATACCGTTTTTGTGCCCGTTTACTAGTTTCTACCTTGCTATTTTTATTTATTCAGATTATAAAAATATATTTCTACCATCAATATTACACTTTTATCACCATCTCTTCGCCGAACTAGTGTACCTATACAATTTGTCATTGTATTGGGTGTGTTGGGGACACAAGAGATTTCTTGTATTTGGTTCCAGGGTCGTTTGAGAGAGACCATCTTCATCCTACACCTCTCATGGATTGATAAACCTTAGGTCATCCACTAGTAGGAAAATTGCTATTGTCCTACAAAACTCTGTGCTCGGAGGCCCAACACGTGTCTACAAGAATAAAGTTATGTAGTAGACATCACTCGTCATGTGCTTAAATAAAAGCATGGGCTAGACGGGCCACAGCCCCTACACAGCGCGTAGTTGAGCTCCGTCTCTAAATCTAAAAAACTACTGGGCGAGCTGCTGGGTCCCTGGTGTTAGACGCTTGTTGTGTAATTTTCTCATTTATTGACTACCTTGACAATGATGTGGGACCTACATGAAAACAATTAGGAGGAACTATTTTTTGGCTTGCAATAACGAGGCACCTACTTGTGTAATGCCATGACCCTGGTGGGTCCCTATTGTCAGCCTCTCCACGTACAGTCATCTCCTGATTCCTCTCGGTTGTTGACCATGTTTACAATGCCAGACGGTGGCGAGCACAGCGAGCGAACCAAGGTAGAGAACAATGGCGAGGCCTCAGACGGGAACAAACAGGAGCCGTGGAAAATGCACTAGTGTAGTGGTAGGCAGAGGGGAGTATGAGGGCAACAACATGTAACTCAAGCTTACAAATGGTACAAAATCCCAAGGATTAATTGTTCATCAAATTTAGACAAAACCCGGATTGAACATGGCAAAAACATCAAACCCAACCACTATTCTTGGCAGTCACAAACAAATGGATCGGTCTGATCCATAAAATCAACATGATGTGCAAAAAATATATTGAAACATGATGACAAGTTGTTCTAAATGGAAGCCGAGCACGTTCAGTAGCCCATTTGTCCACCTGAAACTTTTTTTTTTGCTATTCAACATGTCCATCCATGAGAAATTTCTTGTTGAAAAACTTAGGCCTTGTGGACAATAGTAACCTCACATTCAACATGAAGAATGTTACAAAGCTTCTGTTTGCCTGGTTGGATGCATATCCTTCCATCATTATTATCCTCAAACGAATGTCATGAGAACTGAGAAAATCCCGGTGCTTATTACGCCACCAATTGGTTATATATTTTTCTCCATGTGTTAGTGCCTAAGTAGACATGAAGATTGAAAACAGTTAAGGCCTAAAAAAAGAGTATGTCGAAAGAGCGACAACTGAACGGTTAATTCTACTACAATATATATAGGCTTTCAATGTGCAAGAAATCATCACCTTTATATATAAATTCTCCAGACATGGAAAGCATCACATCAAGCCAATAATTATGTTCAGATCATAGCTAAACACTCTGATATATAAGATCTTGACAGAATCCAGATGCATTGATAGGCTATCCATGGATGACCTCTTCATTGAGCATATGACATAATATTAGTACCCAAAGTGTACTCCAAGATGATATAGAACTTATTCGCACAAATGAAAAATTCAGCTTATGATTACAAATGTGTTGATGATAATATACGGTACCTGAATAAATGTGGAGACAAACACCAACTTCTGATAATTAAACGGATCAGGAATTACAGCCAAGGTCTCCAGTTTAGGCACAGAGATGACAATTATTTGCGAAGGTATAGAACAATAATTAAGGAGCAACCTTTGAAGTGAAGGGGTATCTTCGATGATGAGTTGTTGTCCTTCAAAACAAATTCCAATGCTTTTAAGGTGAGGCGACTTTATTTGGAGATAACTGATACGGATTTCTATTCCCAAAACAATTAGCAAGCACTCCAGGGCAGGGCAACTGGAGTGGATGATGTTATGCAGTGAGGCCTCCGACAGATAAACCACCACAAGAGAAAGTTTTTTTAGCAGTGGGAGTCGAAGCTATGGGGACCCCAACTCAAATAAACTCAAGCAGCGGAAATCTTCGTAGATAGGTAGAACCCATGCCATCTGCCCTAACCCTATAGGCATACTGACTGGGGAAGCGTCCTAGTTCACATGTTCGTCTCCAAATAATTCTTCTTCGAACTCCTGTTCTTCCATGCCTGGCCAATTAAATAACCATTGGTAAGCCAATGAGTACTTTGAATGTACTCACAAGCAACCCATGTTTTGGTTCACGATACAACTATACATGATATATGTAAATTTTTCCAGAAAGCTAATTTTGAGTGATATGACATGTACTATCTACTTGTGAGGCATGCATCATAAGAATGCAGTTATCCATGTGGACAAGTTATAGATATCAACATAAACCAAGTTTAGATCATCTCCAACTTAGTGACCACATTGAGTCATTTGACTTGTCTCAACCATCTCTTTCCACTCATACACACACACACACCAGGTTTCGCAAACATTGGACGTAGCCCAAGAGCGGTTACCCAACTATCCTTGACCGTGGACACGGCTATTCGAATAGTTTTACACTCTATAGAGGTTGCACACTTTACCCACAAGATCCGACGAACTTCCGTGTCATCCACGACCCGCGGTACCTCTAGTACCCGGGGTAAGCACCCGATCACTATCTTTCCCTAGCTGTGAGTAACATAGAGTCCAATTGATTGGTAGCAACCCCCATGCCCAACATTTCACATCATAAATTTGTGGATCCACGCTCCCATATTCATCACATACCACAAGCACGGGGTACCAATGGTGTGTCCGGTGCCCTGTAACAGTAGTCATGGCCGCCTATCGAAGCACGACCCTGTCCTGAGAATGACCTCGTGTCACCCCGTCAATACTAATGCGTGCACCATGCTATTATAGGAGTAAGTAATCAATAAAGCCCCGTCACATAAGGGGTAGAGTGTCTGCGCATGTAAGGTTGGAGTAATGGTCGCAACTTAAACCAATCCGTTTTTGAAAACAGCACATGTTAGCCTCGGTACACCACTTTGTCATCAAGTGGTTACCCAACTCAACATCTCCCTCGGGAATAAGTGGCACCCGAGATGGTTTTCCAAAAGTCTTTTGAAAATACTTTGTCTCCATCACCATGCATATTCCCGTCCCATTTGCGTAGCCACTACTTTAGAATCCTATACACTCCCACCCGCATAACCTCATAGGAAGGTAGGGTCATGCTTGATGCAAGTTTCAATAGGAAGGTAACAAAGGCAACCAACCAAAGTGGTCACCATCTCAACATGATTCTGATGCATCAATAATAAGGTGTTGTGTGACATGCATAAAAAGGGTTTCTTAAACATGGTCAAAGGGTTGCTTGCCTTGATTGGCTTGGTCTTCAAAGTCTTCAAGTCCTTCTGCTTCTTCTTCTCCAAATACTTCGTCAAATACGGGATCTATTCATCACAAAAGAAGCAACAGGAAAATAAGGCAATAATAAAAACAGAAAAGTCAAAGTGCTCAGAAAAATGTCAACTTATTTTGTAAAATACTAGGATGATAACTAAGAAGGGGAAATTGTTAGTTTTGGATTTGGAGTTAAAGGAACAGAGTAACAGATTTTTAAACAAGGACTTAATTGCTAAAATTTGAACAGTACAGAAAAGTTGGATGGATATGCATGAAAGATACACCATTTAATAGGTGAGATTATTACAAGATTTTAGGAGTTGGAATTATTTTGTTTGGACAAATATTTAATCATGTGGATTATTTTGAAATTACATAGAAAAGAAAAAGGAGAAAGGGAATTGTGCAACTGGGCCAGAGCACCCATAGTGCACAGGTCCAGAAGAGATTCGGCCCGGGCGAGCCGAGCAGTGCGCGCGCCAGGTTTGAACCTGATGGGCGGGGCCTGGGCGCCAATGAGAGAGATAGAGGGGCGAGGGAGAGGAGAGGATGACAGATGGGGCCTTCCTGTCATCTCTGACCTCACGACCAGAGGGCCGATGAGCTCACCGGCGGCGATGCAGGGTACGGCGGGTCGAGCTGATGACACGGTTGGAATCAGCATGGAGTCATCGTTCAGGTGTTGGTGGTGGACGTCGCCGGACTGGCCTAGTTCGCCAACGACGAGTAGGCACGGTGGAGGAGCGTCGAGCCGTGGTCGTTCCGGTCGATTCCGGCTACAAATGAAGCGGGGGGGAGTGGGGGAATGGCTAGTGGGACGAGGCGGTTCTAGATCGAGGCAGAGGAGCAATGGGGAGGGCTCATACCGGGCGGACGACAGCGAGCCGAGGTGGCGGGGCTCGAGCTCGATCTCGAGCGCAGGCTCATCTAGAGAGGAACGGGAGGTGCAAGGGGTCGATTTGGAGTTATAGGGGGCGAGTGGTTGGGAGAGGAGAGCTCGGGGAGGCTTAAATAGAGGGGAGGTGAGGTGCATCATGGCTCTTGCGTCGGTGAGCTTGTAGTCGTTGCTTGAGGCCACGGGGGCTCGCTTGAGCATGTCTGGGGTCCTTGTGGTAGTGGTCTAAGACTAGGGAAAAAAGAGAAGGAGCATGGGAGGACCAGAGCATCGCGTGTGTGAGCGTGCTCATTGGAGCTCTCAGGGCGGCTGGCGCGCATGCGAGCAGGGGCAGGAGGAGGGAGAAGGAGGAAGGGGACAGGGGTGCAGCGAGTCACGGACGTCGGGGCACCTCGTCGGGCGTGCTGGGGAGGCCCGAGCTAGCTGGAGGTGGTTGACAGGGGGCGGCTACAGTGCGGGAGCACACTGTAGTGCACTCCAGAGCGCGGGTGTGGCTGGCATGGCCATTTTGTAGGCAAGGTGGGCGCGGCCAAACGTGTCTGGTAGCTCTTGGGAGCAGTAAAGAAGAGGGGAGGCGCATTGGATGCCCTGGAGACCCAGTAGGAGAGGATTGGGGTTGAGAGAGAGAAATTGGCTGTCCAAAGAGAGAAAGTGGGGGTTTACCCCTGCAATAACTGATCTGTGAACTTGCCATTGTTACTGGAGGTAGAAGGGGACTAGGAAAGGTTGTGGTAAACTTTTGAGCCCATGGAGATTAGTGGAAGAGGTCAAAGTGATGCTTTTGGAAAATTAGCAGAAGGTGTTTGTTGTTGGTTTGGGCAAGAAAATGAATTCCACTTGCCCTGAGACTTAACAAGATGGAATGGCACATAGAAATATGGTGTTCTGCCAAATTTGAGCTCATTTGGGAAAAGTTGCCAGTGTGCAAACCCTAGAAATCAACAGAAATGGGTTTTCCAAGATCTAGTCATGCAAAACTATTCCCCTTGGTGCACCACTTGGTTTAGTGTCATCATCTGGGGTTGTGAGCATGTCCACAAAGTTTGAGGTCATTTGGAATTGACAATGTAAAGTTGTTCAAACTTGAATCTGGACAGAGAGGGGTCTGGGGCACTTTTGTGATCCAAAACTATTTGAATTGAGTTGAAACTGTGCAAGCTCATCACATTATGCACATGTGACTTTCTAGAATTTTCGTGGAATTTTAGAGAATATTCCCTTTGTAAATATTTCAAAAGCTTGAAATATCCAGAAAGGGTTTTTGAGGGATTTTTCCAATATTTTGAACATGACCATGTGTTGAAACTCTTATATATGGAAAATATATGTCCACTGAGTTTGCCTAAATTTTCTCAAATATTTTTGAAACAGTAAAATAATTTTAACCTATTAAAGACCATTTCTGGCCTTAAGAAAAAGCCTTTGAATAAAATTGTGAAATTACTTTGAAAATAATATTTTTATTGTTTTTGGGAGTCCTATATCTAATAGGATTCAAATATAATTTTTGAAAGATTTTTCACACCCTTAATTAAGTACTTGTAGGTCAAGACTCAATTCAGGGGGTTTTGGAAAACCTAATTTAGAAATACTTTTTCGCCAAATTATTTTGTAAGAAAATACTATTCTGTCCTATACACATGGCATGATCATTGGGAAAAGTTTTGGCTCAAGGGGAAGGAGTATAAGAGTTGGAGGATTTATTTGATTTTTTAGAGCACTTGCAACCAACACATAGAAATCAAATCAAGCAAGGACCAAAACACTCAAAAGTTTTTGTCAAACCATATTTTAGCATGATTATTAGCTTAAGTGTTGTGGCATGAAAATCAGGGTGTGACATATTTGTACCATTTCATCTGGTAGCTGGTACCGAGCGAAGGTGGTGGTGTGGAGAGAGGAGGAAAACCACGAGATGGACAATGGTGGTGTGGGCACAAATTCTTGGTGTTCGCTTTATGGTATGAAACTTTCATGGTAATGGTAGAACTCAAACTACTGGAGTTTTTCGAATTCAGGGTATGTCAGCCAGGCGTCCATCGTGTAGGGTATGGACAGAAGGTAGAGTGTTAGGATGTAGAGGCATTGAATGGAGCCCTAGTGGGCGAAGATGATGGCTCTGAGGAGGTCAAAATCATGAACGATAGATAGCTGACAACAATCGAGATTAAGGGGTGTGGCGCTCCATAGAGGACGCCACCGAGTTGAGAGGACTTGGGTGCGGCAGCAATCCTTGGTGGGGAGAAGCGAGATGATCTCCCCAAGGTTGGTGTCTGGGAGATCACTGATGTGGTCCACCCGAGATTCTACGGGTTCCTCAGATCCCGTGGGGGGCCTGCATCTTCTCCCGATGCACCTGGAGCACCGTCAGGTCAACTCACAGCAAGTTCCAGTAAAATTGAGGTTTGTGCTTCCGTTTGCACAAATAGACACCATATGGAGATAGACAACCCTGTTTGCGCAAATATGTAACAGGGTTATTTAAGCATTATCATATTTTTGCAGCGGCATATGATTAACAGCAGCATCTCATATGTTATCGATGGCACTACAATGACGGTATGAAAATGAGTCATTAACTAATAAGTGCCACCACATCAAATCAACACTGGCACTAAATTAATGGCGGCTTACATTAACATGGATAACAATAGCACTATTACTTTGTGATGACAGATTGGGAGTAGCACTTGATCAATATGTACATGTACGGTTAACAGGAACGATCGTTCTAACAAAGGGTGGTACGGAAAGGACAAACACATCGTCGTGTCAACCATTGTGCAATTAAATTTTGTGCAATTCAACGGAGATGCAGCTATGTTACCGGTGTTAGAGTTTAGTGTAACGGCCCAAAACACTATTTATGAGAAATAAAGCAAGAAAGAAACATTTCATAAAACAGTGGTGGTATTTTTCATGGGAAACCATGGCCACCTATGGGGCCATGAGCCCCTTTTGGTTCAGCGGGGGGATGGGCACGTTGCACAAAGAGGGGAGAAGCGTCACACAGCGCGATAGAGATCATACGAGCAGTTTTACCCAGGTACAGGCCACCATGAGGCGTAAAACCCTACTCCTTCTTTGGTCGATTGAGTCTAGATAATGGTGGTGAACGCAGCACACTTGCCCAGCAGGGTTGCCTCGGGGCGAGAGTAGCTACGCGTGTATGAATGTTTGGGGGTCCGAATCCTTTCTACGATTGCCATGGGCCTCCTTTTATAGCTCAAGGGGTCACCACAATGGCAAATCAGTCTTTACGTACTGATTAGATAGCAAATAGTGCTATCATACCTAACTTTGCAGGCTGACAGAGCACATTAAATGCATCGTCGAGTGTCACATCACAGCGTGCCCGGCAACCCTTTGCTTGGTTGTTTTGCCAGCTTTGTGCCTGCTTGCTTCACATGTCTCAGGATGGGTGTCATATGGAGGTGTTTCCTATAGGAAGTGGCTGCCATGTGGCAAGAAGCAACCAATTAGTCACTTTGGAGCTTGACACCGCATTAATCGATGACTTGCATCGCTTGTGAGGTGGAGCTGTGGGGTGGCTTGCCTCCGCAAGCCCTGGCGGGCCTGCCGGGACGATCTGGAAGCTTGCTTCCGGGGCAAACCAACCATGCCAGGCTCGCTTCCCCAGCAAGGGAGGTTCTTTCCTTAGTGATATCCTGTTTCTCTGGCTCATCTTGGTCTTCTTGATCTATAGTTTGACCCTGTCAAAGAATTGATCCCTCATGCTTGGTTTGATCTTGGTGCTGTAATCTTGTCTTTAGGCCTGTGCAAAGTTTGGGCAACTGACCTAGGGTTTGTTGCGCTGATAGGAGCCCCTGGGCCTGGCATGAACGCGCCACTAGGCGCCGTCGAGGTAGGCCCTAACCAGTGCACAAACAGGAGCACAAGGGTGGCTCCACCCTTTGAGATCTTCTTTGCTTCTTTATCAACCCGTGCTTGGGTCAGTTTCTGGTTTTCCCGCACATCGTGAGAAACATTATGGGAGGAACCGAACCACGATCCGCGGATCGCCCATGTCCCACGATCACGTGTAGAAACTACCACCCCACTTACCTCCCGTCCTTGGTTCACCCGCCACGTGTACCGCATGCATTGCATAGGGTAGGTGGTCGATGCGGAGGCTGTGGAAATGGGCACTATGGCATAAAGCCAGGCGTCGCTGATTGGCATAGAAGGTCGGCCCTAATTTCTTGAGCTTTTTAAGGCGCAGGGAGGCTATATAGGAGGAGCAGGGCAGTCACCTTCTGAATGAGAGGCCAACCCCTCCGCCTCATTCTCCTATAAAAGGCGGTAGGAGCGGTGTGTTTGCTCACACACTTTCCTTCTCCCTTTCCTCAAACTTTCTTTGCCCGCCATGACTAGAGGGCGAGGACGTGGTGGCACTCCAATGGTGGCGATGAGAGCTTTTGCTCGACAACGTCTCCCTCCTCCTCTTGAGTGTGCGGGGGCGGAACCAGCTACGAGAGGAGGAGGGAGAGGACGAGGCCGTGGTCGTCATGGTGCCCGGGGAGGAGGACGGGGTGGCGCCCTGATCACACCCCCAGCGGAGGCTCCTCCTCGTCGGAAGGCCACATCGGAGACCAGCCTCTAGAGTTTGTCATCAGGATGTACAAGCCTCCACACGGTCGCCTCCGTCTTCCTACTCCGCTTGCAAGGGCGATGGAACTTGAGCAGCTGTGAGCATTGAGATTGCACATGAGGGGCTGCGGGAATGGCAGCATACGAATGGATGTAGACTTCCCCGCCCCTCTTGTCATGTACTTCCGTCGAGGCTGGAAGACTTTTGCTCGTGCCCATAGCTTGTCGAAAGGGCACATCCTCCATTTTAAGTTAATGGAGGATGGTTTCCTTTCCGTGAAGGTTTTTGGGAGCTCGATGCTCGCTTAGGGTGCTGCGCGGAGAGCTCGACCAACGACAAAAGCTCCTCCTTGAGTGATAGCAACGAGGAGGACAGTGATGGCGATGACGACGACACCGACCGGGAGGGCGACGTCTCTGACTCCGGCTGAGAATCATCCAGACAATCATCATCAGGTGGAGGCAGCACCATCTGCATCTGCACCTCCTCTCCAGTAACGTGATTTTCCAGGGAGTCGGGAGTAGGGGTAGCCCCTGCCAGTCCTTTTCCATCAAAGTCCGCTGTGACCACCCCGACCGAAGCAACGTTCGAGTTGACGGGTGGGAGCACCTAAGTTCCAAAGAGTAGCAAGGTTTTCTCATGCACAAGTCCTTACTTACAGAACACATATGGATAAGAGAAAGAACTTATCTGTTAGGCTTGCCGGAGACCGTAGTGCCGGCTCATCCTCTCATCTCCTCTTGGGGACTGAGTCCACAGCAGGAGCGTGCAGTTTATGCAATTGAAAATGATGCCAGATGCGATCTTATGTACATGAACATGCGATGCTCATGATATGCTTATGCATGCATGCAACTTACCACCCCCAGCGCTTCATTTATTTCTCTGTTGCTTAGGATCTGCACCTGGCTTTGTACAAGGGGTTACATGCAACTGAGGCAAGGTCTATACAAGAGGGTGGCTGCCGGACAGGGCCCGACAGCCGCGCCTTATGGGTAGAACTTGTGGAGATGCTAAATATTCCATGAGTTTTGCAATTGAATGCCATACCCGGTCCCCAGATGGATTGCGCCAGGTCTGGTGACTCGTACTACCCGGTAAGGTCCTTCCCACATCGGCGTCAACTTGTTTATATCCTTGGCGGACTGAATGCGCCTAAGGACAAGGTCGCCTTCCTCAAAACACCAGGCATGAACCCTAAGGCTGTGATAGCGATGCAGGGCTTGCTGGTAGCATGCAGCAATCGTAGCAGCCCGAAGATGGTTCTCCTCAAGAAGCACAGCGTCGTCATGCCAGTGTTGTTCCTGTGCTACTTCATCGTAGGCAAGTACTCGAGGTGACCCGTAAATGAGTTCCATGGGGATAACTACTTCTAACCCATAGACTAGGGAGAAGGGAGTCCGACCGGTAGCTCGATTTGGTGTCGTTCTAAGGGACAAAAGAACCACCGGCAGCTCAGCGATCCATCGCCTGCCACACTTCTGCAGCTTATCAAATGTTCTTGTCTTGAGTCCCTGCGGCACTACAGCATTCGCCCTCTTAGCTTATCTATTGCTTCTGGGATGCATGACAGAGGCAAATGAGATCTTGCGTCTGAGGGCATGAACATATTGCATGAAGGCGCGACTCGTGAATTGGGTACCATTGTCGGTGATGATCCGGGCAGGGACCCCGAAGCGGCACACCAATCCTTTCAAGAACTTGATAGGTGACTAAGCAGTCACCTTCCTCATGGCTTCTACTTCCGGCCACTTTCTAAACTTGTTGATTGCAACGAACAAGAATTCAAAGCCCCCGTCAGCTCGGGGGAAAGGGCCGAGGATATCTAGCCCCCAGACCGAAAATGGCGATGACAAAGGGATTGTCTAAAGAGCTTGGGCAGGCAGATGGATATTCTTGGAATGGAACTGGCAGGCTTCACACTTAGTGACTAGCTCGACCGCATCTTGGAGGGTTGTGTGCCAATAGAATCCTTGCCGGAATGCTTTCCCAACTAAAGCCCTTGATCCAATGTGGGAGCCGCACATGCCTTTGTGTATTTCTGCCAGCAGTTCCTTTCCTTCTTCCCGGCAAATGCACTTCAATTTCACACCGCTGGGCCTTCTTCTGTATAGTATGTCATTGACAAACTGATACATACTAGCCCTCCGGGCTACTCTTTGCGCTTCTTCTTGCTCTTCAGGAAGTTCTCCAGTTTGGAGGAAATGGACTACATGCCTTGTCAAATATGGAGCCTGGGGCTCAGTAACGAGGACTAGCAGGACCTCCTCATTTGTCGAAGCGCATTCCTCGACCACGGGGACTAGAGGCCCTGCAGGAGGGTGTAGCCCGGCACTCGAAGGGGAGTTGTTTCCGGCAGGGTCCCCGCTAGGAGCCCCGAGAGGCTCTATTGGGAGAGGCTTACCGGAGTCCAATTCCCTCCTCTTTCGGGCCATTGTTGTCGGGCATACGGAGGTCTGAGTAAGATGGAGGACAAAAGTTCCTAGTTCCACAAGAAGCTTCTGTGCAGCACACTTTGACAGATGATCAGCAATGCTGTTTTCTGCACGGATACATGCTGTGTTTGCAATCCATCAAAATGCTGCTCCAATCTTCTCTCTTCCTCGACGTATGCCTCCATTAATGGACTTCGGTAATCCTTGTTGACTTGTCTCACCACAAGTTGTGAATCTCCTCGAATGATCAGCTTCTTGATTCCCAATTCTATGGCGATCCTGAGCCCGGCAAGGAGCCCTTTGTACTTTGTTGTATTGTTGGTCGCCTCCTCCCAAGGAAAGTGCATCTGGACGACGTACTTCAGGTGCTCCCCAGTGGGAGTGTCGGTGCAACAAACCCTGGGTCTGTTTCCCAGACTATGCATAGGCATGGGAACAAGATCGAAACACCAGCCCAAGTCAGAGTACAACGGACCAAGAGATTCGAAGGACCAACATGCAGATCAGAGGGACCAAGACCAAGCCAGGGAAGCAAGGTATCATCAAGAGAAGGGCCTCCCTTGCTGGGCAGGCGAGCCTGGCAAGGGGTGAGCCACACTTAGAAGCTAACAGCCAAGACGTCCCGGCAAGGACTGCTGGGGCTCATGGAGGCAAGACCACCTCACCAACCATTCCACCATGACCCACGTCGCCAATCAGTGTGGTGTCAAGCCGCAGATTGACTAAGTGGTAGCCATTCGCCACATGGCAGCCACTCCCCATAAGGAAAACCCACGGATGACACCGGTCCTGCAATGTGTCAAGTGAGCAGGCGTGAAGCTGGCGAGACGGCTTGGCAAGCCCTGCTGGGCAACCAACAATATGACATTAAGCGGTGCATTTAATGCGCCTTGTCAGCCCATAGAGTTAGGTATAATAGCACTGTTTGATGTCTTATCAGTGCATAATGACTACTTTGACATTGTGGTAACCCCTTTATCTATAAAAGAAAGCCCATGGCAACCGTAGAATGGGTTAGAAGGTCGGATAACTCGCACCCCCATATGCGCGTAGTCGCTGTTGCCCTGAGGCAACCCTTGTCGGGCAAGTGTACTATCCTCCACCACCACCTTTCCACCATCAATCCACCAAAGCAGGAGTAGGGTTTTACGCCTCGCGGCGGCACGAACGTACGTAAAACTTCCTGCGTGATCCCTGTTGTGCTGCCCCATGCTCATCTGCTCTTTGTTCAATGCGACGTCCCCCTGCCGAACCAACAAGGGGCCTCCTGGTCCCATAGGTGGCCGTGGTTTCCCGCGACATCTTTGGCATGCCAGGTACGGGGCTTGCTTGTACGAACCTGAAGGCGTGTGCAGCGCATCATGTTCATCACCGTCTTCACCTTCGGCGACGCCATCGACCATGGCACCCAAGAAGAAACCCGGTCCTTTAGCTCACCCATCCAACTTGAAGACTCCGCCGCCCGCATCCTCCAACGTTGCGGGGGGTGCGGAGACACGCAAGGACGTGGACACCGCTGGGGATGTGGTCGGAGCAGGCGGCACCGTCACCACCTCCCCCGCGACCGACGCATGAGCAGGAGGCGTCGGAGGAGAGCAGCCGACGGCCATGCTCCCCAAGGTATGGGCGAAGGGGTTACTCCGTCTGTCCCCCTTTCCACCGCTGACGGGAACAGCCGCAGCAATGGCGCTTGAATCGAGGAGAATCACCGCCCTCCGGCCACTCCCACCATGGGTGCGGTCATAGCGTGTGCACCTCCCCTAGAACGGGTCGACCAAGCCACTACAGGTGATGGAGCCGCTGGACCTCGCGCGCCACCACCGCACGACATCCAGGTGGTCGCCCCATAGCACCAGCGAGGGCCCATTACAGCCGCCGCTGGCACCATCAGGAGCCGAGCAATGATACGATCGACTTAATCATCACCGTTGCCAAGTACAACTTCGGAGGCCATGGCGCAGCCTCAACTACTGCTGAGATTCCCCCCAGCAGCCGAGCAGATGGAAGAATGGCATGCTACCATCCAAAGTCTATTCGGTTTTGCCAAAGCTGGGAGCTGAAGGCAAGCTGGCCCGCCGCGGCCTCCTCAAGCGACAGCAACAGCTCCTGGTGCTAACCGTACAAAAGGGGCCATCCCCATGGTGCAGTCCCCGCCACGACAGCCAGAGCGAGCGCGACCGAATCAGGACCCCGATGACGTCTCGATGGCCTCTTCTGACCCTCGAGCGCATCTAGGCCAACGATGAGCCCCGGAGGATAGGCGGAGAGGAGATGCGCGCATCATCGTCGAGCAACGCCGCGACGACCTCCGCCAGACCAGCGGGTGCGACGGTCTCGATGTCGACGAGCCCGCGCTCGGTATTGGCGGGTGCCTACCTTTCAAGGTTGGCTGCTCTGCTTTTACTCGTGAGCTGCGGAAAGTATGTTGGCCATCTGTTCGTACATTCAAGCCAGAGATACCTGAAAAGTACGATGGAAGCCTGAAACTGACAGAGTTCCTGAGCATCTACACCATCGTTGTTCAGGCTGTCGGGGGAAGAGATGAAAAGTTGTTCGCCAACTACTTACCTTTGGCTCTCAAGTCCAATGTGAGGTCTTAGCTGATGCACCTACCGGAGAACTCCATTTTGTCATGGGTGACCTGTGCCACAAGTTCATTGGCGCCTTCACTGGAGGCCATCAAGAACCCGACAGGCGAGCGACTCGCAGCTTCTCCAACAGAAGGAAGGAGAAACCCTCAGTAAGTATTTACAGAGATTCGGCGAAGTTCATAGAAACATCCCAAATATCCATCCAGCAGCCATAATAGCTGCCTTCCAGTCCAATGTGCACAACCGCCGGATCCGTTCCAAGATGAACATGTGGTTGCCCAAGACTGTGAAGGAGCTTTACACATTGGTGGATAAGTGTGCTTGGATGGTGGAGGGAAGGAAGTTGCCCAGATAGGAAGATTGCACTAAGGTTGATTCAGAGGATGATGGTGAATCAACCAGTCAGAAGAAGAGCAAGAAGTAAAGTAAGAAGCGGAGAGATAAGGCAGTGATGACTGTTGAAGGATCGGGTATGCTTTGTACTGGCAAGAAGTCCAAAGCTGAGGCCCCCGGCAAGGAAGCTGCCTTGTGCACTAACTGCCGGGAAGCCGCTACTGCCGAGAAAGCCGGGAAAGGTGATGGGCCATACTGTAAAATTCATCGGACCAAGGGCCACGACCTTCAAGAGTGCTATCAGGTTGAGCAACTTGTTAAGATACAGAGAGCAAAGTATGAGAAGCATGACAAGGAAAAGGGTCAGACTATTGCTGGCGATAAGGGCCGAGGTGATGAAGTAAATCGCCCCGGGAAAACCTTTTAGAACCAAGGAAAGCCTGTCAGGGATAGAGAGAAGGAAGTCTCTGATGATGAGAGTGATGGAGGAGATAAGGAAGAAACCGGTGAGCAGGAGTTTCAGAAGGTCACTAACGCCCTGTGCATTGACGGGGGTGCATCTCCGCACACCTCTCATCGCCAACTCAAGCGGTGGGCATGAGAAGTCAATGCCTTGAAACCAGCGCCGAAGGCCCGGAAGCCGCTCAAATGGTCTCGTATGCTCATCATCTTTGATGGAGAGGATCACCCTAGTCGTACCACTGTGGTAGGGTGTTTGCCGTTGTTGGTCTCCCCAACGATCCGCAACCCCAAGGTCGCAAAGATGCTGGTGCATGGCGGGGCCGGGTTGAATCTGATTTCCCCAACAGTTATCAGCAAGCTTCAGATAGAAGAGGAAGAGCTAGAGATTACTAGCACATTTCAAGGAATTAATCCCGGCAGGAGCCGTCCTAAGGGAAAGATCACATTGTCGGTAACGTTTGGGGGGAGAACTGAACTACCGGACTGAGAGGGTTGTGTTTGATGTGGTCGATCTCCCCCTGCCATACAATGGGATTCTTGGATGCCCAGCCCTGGTTAAGTTCATGGCGGCATCACACTATGCTTACAACACACTGAAGATGCCTGGGCCACTGGGAGTCATCACCGTCCCATCAGATGAGAAGGATGCAATCATTTCTATGGACAAGATGTACTAGGACGCGGTCGCGGTAGAGGCAGCAGCAGTTCCTGCCAAGGAAATCAAAGGAAAAAAAAGAGAGACTATAGGGACCCCGACAAAGAGTCTGAGAAGCGTGCCCCCACCGAGTTCATGACACATGTTGACGACATGCCGGAGTGTTCCAACAGCAAGAGATCCAAGGTCACTGCACCCCAAGTAAAGAAGGTCCCAGCAGGGCTAGCTGGCATTGATGGTACTTTCACTATGAGCGCCACCCTCAATGACAAATAGGAAAGTGCGCTCATTGCCTTCTTGCAGGCGAATGTCAATGTGTTTGCCTGGCAACCATCTGATATCCCCGGTGTTTCCAGGGAGGTAATCGAGCACCACCTTGTTGTCTGCCCACACGCCCGACCTGTCAAGCAGAAAATTTGGAAGCAGGCCTTGGAGAGGCAGCAGTTCATTTGAAAAAGATCAAGAAGCTTGAGGCGGCTGATTTGGTCAGAGGGGTGTTGCATTCCACATGCTTGGAAAATCTAGTGGTAGTCCGGAAGGACAACGAGAAATGGAGGCTTTGCATAGATTTCATATATCTCAATAGAGCTTACCCGAAGGATCTGTTTCCCTTGCCACGCATTGATCAGATTGTGGAATCGACTTCAGTATGTGATTTACTCTCCTTTCTGGATGCATATTCCGGGTATCAGCAGATCTTCATGTCCAAGGAAGATGAAGAAAAGACGTCGTTCACACTCCATGTGGCACGTACTATTTTTTCCGCATGCCATTTGGATTAAAGAGTGCCGGATCTACTTTTGCAAGGGCACTCCAGATTGGTTTTGAGCCATAGCTACACAGAAACATAGAAGCTTATATGGTTGACATTGTGGTCAAAACCAAGGATAGAGACACCCTTATTAAGGATTTGGAGGCGTTTGCTAATCTGTGCAAGATCAATTTAAAGCCCAACCTGGAAAAGTGTGTATTTTGTGTTCCCTCTCGCAAGTTGCTTGGGTTCACCACATAACGGTTCACCATATGTGCATGCTACGGGAATCACAAACAATCAATAAATCATGCTCCGACTTCATCACATAACAGTTCACCATATGTGCATGCTACGGGAATCACAAACTTCAACACAAGTATTTCTCAAATTCACAACTACTCAACTAGCATGACTCTAATATCACCATCTCCATATCTCAAAACAATTATCAAGTACCAAACTTCTCATAGTATTCAATGCACTTGTATGAATTTTTTTATTATTGCATGAGAGAACAATAATATAAGTGAAGCATGAGAGAACAATAGTTTCTATAAAACAAATCCACCACCGTGCTCTAAAAGATATAAGTGAAGCACTAGAGCAAAAACTATATTGCTCAAAAGATATAAGTGAAGCACATAGAGTATTCTAATAAATTTCAAATCATGTGAGTCTCTCTCAAAAGGTGTGTACAGCAAGGATGATTGTGGTAAACTAAAAAGCAAAGACTCAAATCATACAAGACGCTCCAAGCAAAACACAAATCATGTGGTGAATAAAAATATAGCTCCAAGTAAAGTTACCGATAGACGAAGACGAAAGAGGGGATGCCTTCCGGGGCATCCCCAAGCTTAGGCCTTTTGGTGTCCTTGAATTTTACCTTGGGGTACCATTGGCATCCCCAAGCTTAGGCTCTTGCCACTCTTTATTCCATAATCCATCAAATCTTTACCCAAAACTTGAAAACTTCACAACACAAAACTCAAAATAGAAAATCTCGTGAGCTGCGTTAGCGAAAGTAAACAAAACACCACTTCAAGTTACTGTAATGAAGTCATTCTTTATTTATATTGGTGTTAAACTTACTGTATTCCAACTTATCTATGGTTTATAAACTCTTTTACTAGCCATAGATTCATCGGAATAAGCAAACAACTGACGAAAAACAGAATCTGTCAAAAACAGAACAGTCTGTAGTAATCTGTAGCTAACGCAAGTTATGGAACCCAAACATTCTAAAATAAGTTGCTGGACGTGATAAATTTATCTAATAATCATCTTCAAAAAGAATTAACTAAATATCACCTTCCAAATAAAAATGGCAGCGATTCTCGTGAGCGCTAAACTTTCTGTTTTCTACAGCAAGATCAAAAAGACTTTCCCCAAGTCTTCCCAACGGTTCTACTTGGCACAAACACTAATTAAACACAAAAAAAACAACCAAACAGAGGCTAGAAAAACTATTTATTACTAGACAGGAGCAAAAAGCAAGGAATAAAAATAAAATTGGGTTGCCCCCCAACAAGCGCTATCGTTTAACGCCCCTAGCTAGGCATAAAAGCGAAGATAGATCTAGGTATTGCCATCTTTGGTTTTAGGGAAGAAAAGAGAAAACTTATTATCTATGGCATTAATCTTTCTATTTTGATAAAGCACATGGTTGTTAATGGTAGAAGAAAGATTAAGCATTTTACGGAAATTTGCATCTAAGCTAGCTTTCATCTCTTTGATAGATTCGTTTTGGTAGGAGAGCAAAAGAGATGTGGATTCAACCCTCTCATTAATGGGGTGCCCAAATATGGTTTTCATCTTTTCATAAGTATCTATGGCATCCTCTTCAAGAAAACCTTCTTCAAAAATAGAATCTAGGACATGCTTAAACGAAGAATGTAGGGCAACATAAAAGATCTTTAAGTAAATTTCAATTTGGTATTGGGGCACATAGCTGGCCTGGATCCTTAATAGTCTATCCCAAGCATCTTTCAAAGATTCATCGAGTAAATAACGAAAAATTCCGGAATCATCTTCGTCAAAATTATTAAGATTCTCATTGATAACTTCGGTAGGTCTTTCCATAGCATCATTTTTTATTAGTTTAGGGAGAATAGAAGGATTATCAAAAGTACTAAAACTCGGGAGAGAACCCCCAACCCATTTTGATTCCAACATGGCAAAAGAAAGGTGAGTGGAAAAGAGATGGCAAATAAAACGGCAAGGGTGAAGTGGGGGAGAGGAAAACGAGAGGCAAATGGCAAATAATGTAATGCGAGGGATAAGAGTTTGTGATGGGTACTTGGTAATGGTGCCAGAAATGACTCGTTGTTGGGAGTCAAATCTTGATTTGACTTGGCATGAATCTCCCCGGCAACGGCGCCAGAAATCCTTCTTGCTACCTCTTGAGCACTGCGTTGGTTTTCCCTTGAAGAGGAAAGGGTGATGCAGCAAAGTAGCGTAAGTATTTCCCTCAGTTTTTGAGAACCAAGGTATCAATCCAGTAGGAGATCACGCTCAAGTCCCACGCACCTACACAAACAAATAAGAACCTCTCAAGCAATGCGATAAAGGGGTTGTCAAGCCCTTCACGGTCACTTACATGAGTGAGATATGATAAGATAATATTTTTGGTATTTGTATGATAAAGAGATATAAAGATGCAAAGTAAAATAAACGGCAAAGGAAATAACTAAGTGTTGGAAGATTAATATGATGAAAGATAGACCCGGGGGCCATAGGTTTCACTTGTGGCTTCTCTCAAGAGCATAAGTATTACGGTGGGTAAACGAATTACTGTCAAGCAATTGATAGAATTGAGCATAGTTATGAGAATATCTAGGTATGACAATGTATATAGGCATCACATCCGAGACAAGTAGACCGACTCCTGCCTGCATCTACTACTATTACTCCACACATTGACCGCTATCCAGCATGCATCTAGAGTATTAAGTTCATAAGAACAGACTAATGCTTTAAGGAAGATGACATGATGTAGAGGGATAAACTCATGCAATATGATATAAACCCCATCTTTTTATCCTCGATGGCAACAATACAATACGTGTCGGTTCCCTTTCTGTCACTGGGATCGAGCACCACAAGATTGAACCCAAAGCTAAGCACTTCTCCCATTGCAAGAAAGATCAATCTAGTAGGCCAAACCAATCTGATAATTCAAAGAGACTTGCACAGATAAACCAATCATACATAAAATAATTCAGAGGAGAATCAAATATTGTTCATAGATAATCTGGGACATAAACCCA
Source organism: Triticum aestivum (assembly GCF_018294505.1). Classification (NCBI taxonomy): domain Eukaryota; kingdom Viridiplantae; phylum Streptophyta; class Magnoliopsida; order Poales; family Poaceae; genus Triticum; species Triticum aestivum. Next base: position 236,964,852 of record NC_057809.1, read on the forward strand.
CAATTCATCGGATCTCGACAAACACACCGCAAAAGAAGATTACATCGAATAGATCTCCAAGAAGATCGAGGAGAACATTGTATTGAGATCCAAAGAGAGAGAAGAAGCCATCTAGCTACTTCCTATGGACCAGTAGGTCTGAAGTAAACTACTCACACATCACCGGAGGGGCCATGGAGTTGATGTAGAGGCCCTCCGTGATCAATGCCCCCTCCGGTGGAGCTCCGGAAAAGGCCCCGAGATGAGATCTCTTGGGTACAGAAGGTTGCGGCGGTGCAATTAGGTTTTCATGGTGCTCCTGGATGTTTGGGGGGTACGTGGATATATATAGGAGGAAGAAGTACGTTGGTGGGGCAACGGAGGGCCCACGAGGGTGGAGGGCGCGCCCAGGGGGTAGGCGTGCCCCCTGCCCCTTGCCTTCCTCCCTTGTTTCTTAACGGCCACTCCAAGTCTCCTAGATCACCTTTGTTGAGAAAATCACATTCCTGAAGGTTTCATTCTGTTTGGACTCCGTTTGATATTCCTTTTCTTCGAAACCCTAAAATAGGCAAAAAACAACAATTTTGGCTGGGCCTTCGATTAGTAGGTTAGTCCCAAAAATGGTATAAAAGTATAAAATAAAGCCCATTAACATCCAAAATAGATAATATAATAGCATGGAGCAATCAAAAATTATAGATACGTTGGAGACGTATCATCTCTGTAGCATTTCTAATATTATATGTGGATGACATACTGTTTATTGGAAATAATATAGAATTTTTGGATAGCATAAAAGGATACTTGAATAAGAATTTTTCAATGAAAGACCTCGGTGAAGCTGCTTATATATTGGGCATCAAGATCTATAGAGATAGATCAAGAGACTTGATTGGACTTTCACAAAGCACATACCTTCATAAAGTTTTAAAGAAGTTCAAAATGGATCAGTCAAAGAAAAGGTTCTTGACTGTGTTACAAGGTGTGAAGTTGAGTCAGACTCAATGCCCGACCACTACAGAAGATATAGAGAAACTGAAAGTCATTCCCTATGCCTCAGCCATAGGTTCTATCATGTATGCAATGTTGTATACCAGACCTGATGTGTGCCTTGCTATAAGTTTAGCAGGGAGGTAGCAAAGTAATCCAGGAGTGGATCACTGGACAGCGGTCAGGAACATCCTGAAATACCTGAAAAGGACTAAGGATATGTTTCTTGTTTATGGAGGTGACAAAGAGTTTGTCGTAAATGGTTACGTCGATGCAAGCTTTAACATTGATCCGGATGACTCTAAGTCACAAACTGGATACATATTTATATTGAATGGTGGAGCTGTCAGTTGGAGCAGTTCCAAAAAGAGCATCGTGGCGGGATCTACGTGTGAAGCGGAGTACATAGCTGCTTCGGAAGTAGCAAATGAAGGAGTCTGGATGAAGGAGTTCATATCCGATCTACGTGTAAAACCTAGTGCATCGGGTCCAATGAAAATCTTTTGTGAAAATACTGGAGCAATATCCTTGGCGAAGGAATCCAGATTTCACAAGAGAACCAAACACATCAAGAGACGCTTCAATTCCATCTATGATCAAGTCAAGGATGGAGACATAGAGATTTGCAAGATATGTACGGATCTGAATCACTACAAAAAAGACACAACTGTGACATTTTGGGCTGAACGAAATATTTTTCTGTCATGCTTATGACACTTCTATGACGATAACTGTAACAAAACCCGGTATCATCATAGATGTGGTGGGCTCCTACTTCTATGACAAAAAATCATGACAGAAAATGGGCTTTTCGTCCTGGCCGGGCCGGAGACGCAGCTGGATGACATTCTTTGGGCCGTCCATGACGGAAAAACCGTGGTTGAAGCGAGGGCGAGGAAAATATTTGGGAGTTCCCAGTTACGGTGGGTGGTCGGGGGCCGAGCGATGCGCATTTCTCTTGTACACATACACGCGTGTGTGCGAGGCATTACGCTCTAACTGAACCCGAGCGTGGCATTGGGCTCTAACTAAACCCGAGCGATTGCACTAGCTACGTTACTGAACCCGAGCGATCGATCCCTTGCTGTTAACTGAACCTGAGTGATTCCTTCGCTACTAATGCTAACTGAAGCCGATCGAT
>NC_057809.1:236967254-236980270 GCF_018294505.1 Triticum aestivum
TGCCGCTGGATGAACAGGACCCCGATCGATCGAGCCGATTGGGGGTGGTTGAACAGGACCCTGTGGAGGGCTAGATGGACAGGACGACCCCGTGGAGGGCTAGTTGAACAGTAGCCGGTGGAGGGCTGGATGAACAGTAGCCCGTGGAGGGGTGGTTGAACAGGACCCCATGGAGAGGGCTGGTTGAACAGTAGCCGGTGGAGGAGCAGTGGAGGCTGGATGAACATGAGCCCGTGGATGAATAGTCGCAGGTGGAGGCTGGAGGAGGTCGATGGTGGATGAACAGTAGCCCGTGGAGGCTGGAGGAGGTCGACGGTGGAGATGAACAGTATCCCCTGGAGTCCCGTTTTGCGGTACGCCACACCCCTCCCGATGAACAGGACCCCCGTTTCGATCGTAGCGCTCCAACACAAGCCCGTTTCCTCCGTTTGCGGTATGCCACACCCCTCCCGATCAACAGGACCCCGTTTCGACCGTAGGAGGTCCAAGAAGCTTGTTTCCTCCATTTTGCGGTACGCCAGACCCCTCCCGATGAGCAGGATCCCGTTTTGACCGTGGCCAGTCGAATACAAGGATGTTTCCTCCGTACTGCGATACGCCAGGCCTCATTTCCATCGGCTGTTCCGTCCAAGATGGTTGGTGTCGGTGTCAAAACCGGCGGATCTCAGGTAGGGGGTCTCGAACTATGCGTCTAGGCCGGATGGTAACAGGAGGCAAGGGACACGAAGTTTTACCCAGGTTCGAGCCCTCTCGATGGAGGTAAAACCCTATGTCCTGCTTGATTAATATTGATGATATGGGTAGTACAAGAGTAGATCTACCACGAGATCAGAGAGGCTAAACCCTAGAAGCTAGCCTATGGTATGATTGTTGATGTGTATGTTGTCCTATGGACTAAAACCCTCCGGTTTATATAGACACCGGATAGGGTTAGGGTTACATAGAGTCGGTTACAATGGTAGGAGATCTTCATATCCGTATCGCCAAGCTTGCCTTCCACGCCAAGGAAAGTCCCCTCCGGACGCGGGATGGAGTCTTCAATCTTGTATCTTCATAGTCCAGGAGTCCGGCTGAAGGTATAGTTCGGCTATCCGAACACCCCCTAATCCAGGACTCCCTCAGTAGCCCCTGAACCAGGCTTCAATGATGACGAGTCCGGCGCGCAGATTGTCTTTGGCATTGCAAGGCGGGTTCCTCCTCCAAGTACTTCATAGAAGATTTTGAACACAAAGATAGTGTCCGGCTCTGCAAAATAAGTTTCCACATATTGCCATAGAGAGAATAATATTTACACAAATCTAATCTGCTGACGTACTCCGTAGTGTGACATCACACCATGGCCAAGCTTTTATTCGAACCGTTTTACTGTCCCATCTTAGCGCGTTATGCGAGGCGGTTTCCTTGGCATGTCTTGTTAAAGCAGAGATCGTGTCCCCTTATTCTAGGATTCTCATCAATAAGGGCGTGGGTAACCCAACCGCGCCATTGATTACGGCGCTTGGAGATAAGCGAGTTTTACCAGGCTGGTGGGGACACGTAGTTGCGTCCACCCATATAAGGGGATAAGGATCCACCTTTTCACCCACGCCTTCTTCCTCCTTTGCCTATCCATTCTTGCGCACTCGAGCTCCAGCGCCCAAGCCCGCACTACCACCTCAACCTTCTCCAGTCATGTCCGGAGCGGGAGGCAAGTGAATGGTCTCCTCCGTCACGGAGGGACACATCAAAAAGCTGAGGAAGGCCGGATATCTGGCTAGCGACATCGCGCACCGGCTTCTCGAAAAGGGGCAGCTCATCCCCACTCCTAGGCCCCATGAGAGGGTGGTATTCCTCCCCCATTTCCTCCGCGGACTGGGCTTCCCTCTGCATCCATTTGTCCGGGGGCTCATGTTCTACTACGGCCTGGATTTCCACGATCTGGCCCTGAACTTCATCCTCAACATCTCGGCGTTCATCGTCGTGTGCGAGGCATTCCTCCGCATCCGCCCCCATTTCGGCCTATGGCTTAAGACTTTCAACGTCAAGCCAAAGGTGGTGCGCGGCAGCCAGGCGGAGTGCGGCGGTGCCATGGTTGGCAAGATGGCCAACGTCCTATGGCTTGAGGGCTCCTCTGTGGAGACCCTGAAGGGGTGGCATTCATGGTGGTTTTACGTCACCGAGCCGCGCGATGCCGAATGGGTCGCACCCCCTGAGTTCTGATCCGGCCCCCCTATGCGGCTCACCTCCTGGAAGGAGACATTCCTGTCTTGGGGTAAAAAAGGAGAGCTGACCGGACTCCAAACATGCATCCAAACCCTGGTGGACAAGAAGCTCAAGCTTGTCAATGTAGTCCAGGTTATGCTCATCCGCCTGATCCTCCCGTGTCAATGATGGGCCTTCAATCTGTGGGAGTTCGACCCGGCGCAGCATCAAACTCTAAACAAGCTCTTCAACACAACGTACGAAGATGCCTGGAGGATGCTTTTCAAGGGCGCCGAGGCTCCTGCATCCGCTACCGAGGATCGCGGATTCAGCGTGCAGCATCACACGCTCACGGTAAGCTATTTTTTCCTTTTACAGGGTACCAGTTTTCCATAGTTTGACTCTATGCGGGATCTAAGCTCCCTTACCTTTGACAGGATTGGCAGGTGACGTCCGGACAGATCAACTGTCCGGCTCCTTTGCCCGAAGGCCCAGCGAACGCTCACTTGGCGAAGCTGCTGGTTCCGGCACCCTATGTGGTGCCGGAGAAGAAGGTCAAGAAGAAGGCCACGGGGACTCGAAAGAGTGCCCGACGCCCGGAGGTGTCGGATTCATCATCTGACGAATCGAAGACGCACTCCTCCCGTGAAGACGAGGAGGAGGAAGAAGAGACCCCTCCCCTCTAGCGGGGGAAGGGAAGAAAAGGAAGGCCGCCCTCTCTGAGGAGGCCGGAGGGTCCAAGAAGGGGAAAACCCTTCCTCCGGACTACTCCGCCGACGCCGACGATGGCGAAGATGAGTGGCAGCCCAGGGCCAAGCCCCTGGCAAAATCGTAAGTATCCGGATACCGGAGTAATTCATAGTATTCGTTTATTGCACAACTTTCCCTTATGTCGAATATGCTTATGCAGCCCACCCAAAGACCGGCTCGACGCGTCGTCGGGCGGCTCACTGGACTCTTCGGATGTGAACTCGCTTCCGACGGCTTCCTCCCCCCGCCCTACGGATGACACCGAGGTGTTGTCCCAACAGGTTCTAAGCAAGGAGGAGGTGGTCCCGGAGGCGCCGCAAGGCGACCTCCCGGACTAGGAGTAAAGAGGATGAAACCCCCCAGGGCTCCAAGTCCGGCTCTAGGCCGGACACCGCTCCGGAACCTTCAAAGGTTCTAGAGTCCGGCGGGGGACCTCCTTCCAAGAGGAGCAAGTCCACCGTGCCGGCGGCCTCCATCCAACGAGAAGCGCCGGACAATATGCTGGAGGCGCTCCAAGGCGCCTCCATCGACGAGGAGCACCGCGCTATTATGAGTGCGGTGGTCCAGAAGGTTTAGTCTGCAAAAAACGGTCTGACTGAAGCTTGTACTAGCCTTTTGACAGGCTTCGAGGTAAGTAAAGAACGTGTAAATAATAGTACCGCATAGACAGTAGCCCCTGATGCTCTGTTTGGCGTTCGGGAAGAAAAGCCGAATAGAGGATCAAATAGAATTCGCAGGAGTCTAACAAAAATGAGTCAATATGCATGTGCAGGCTACCCTGCTTGCGTCCGCCGCACTGACTGCAGAAGTGGACACGCTAAAGCAGGACCTCGAAAGGTCCAAGGAAGAGCTCGAGCATGCCAAGAAGCAGCTCGAGGAGAATGAAGGTAAGAAATACCTTGTTATATATATATATATAAAAGGTGCAATTGCAAAAAATGACAGGATTATCGTGGCTATTGTAGGGGCCACGTCTGAGGTGGCGACCCTTAAGCAAGCGCTGGACGAGGCCGGGAAGAATTCGGCCTCGGAGCGCACCGAGCGGGAGAAGTATGAGGCCAAGGTTGGCAAGGTGCGGCAAGAGCTCTAGGCTCTCATGGAAAAACATGAGAGTTTGGAGCGTGACTCAAGGATGCGAGCGTCCGAGCTCGCGGCGGCTATTGAAAGTGCCAAGTCTGCCAAGGCCGAATCCCAGAAGACCCTCCAGCAGTTGGATGAGGTGAAGAAGATAGCGGCGGGTAAGGCATTCTTTATGCAAAGCAATCACATAAGCATGAGTTACTTGTTACTTACCTGAATCCGGAGTTCTCCAGGCGTGTTCGCAGATCTTCCCCGGAGTGTGTCTGATGCTGCCGCATTCTATCGAGCCGAGGAGGGCAGCTCGACGTAGAAGATGTTTTGGTTTCAGTATGCTGAGGCCGGACACCCCATGCCCCTGAGCGACCAGCTGAAGCAACTGGTCGAGCTCCCCAAGGCGGCCGAACAGGCCATGAAGGCCCTCGTAGTTCGGCTGTGGCCCGGAGAGGCTCAGCCTGGGAGCTATTTCGGGTTGGTGCGGCGGCTGGTGGAGGCCTGTCCAAGGCTTGAAGTCATCAGGCGCTCCGTCTGCATTGAAGGTTCTCGTAGGGCCCTTGCCCGTGCTAAGGTGCACTGGGGCAAGCTGGATGCTGAGAAGCTTGTGAAGGACGGGCCACCGCCGGGGAAAGAGCATCGCAAGCCCGAGAATTATTATAAGGATGTTCTGAATGGTGCCCGTCTTGTGGCGGATGAATGTACTATGGATGTAATTTTCGAGTAAAACTCGCTCGTTTTGTCCTGTACACTGAAAAGTTGTTCATATGCGCTGAGCAATGCTGCTTGAATTTAAAATATTACCTTCTGTGTGGCTGTTTATCAATACTGAGAGATGGCGAGTCGTCGGCTTCTGCCCCCTTGCCGCTAGTGCTGGGGTGTTCGGGGATAAACCTGGGCGCTCTTTTTCCCATCTTTGGGTCCTTCGAGGGAGGCACTCAGCCCAACGAATGAGGCAATCGGACTATAATGCGTGAACGCTCTCACTTAGCCATAGAATTCTATAATTTTAAATTTCGGCGAAGCCCCTAGTATTCGGAAGACCGAGTTCGGGGCGCTATCCATGCCTTGGCCGGATAGAGCCGGCTCTTCGCCCTAAGCGGCATAAGTCTTTAGGGACTCGAAAAAACCTCTCGAACAGCGACCAGCTCTCGCTTCATCATGACGGTCAATTTTAGCTTTCTCCACTGAGGTGCTCGACCCAGCTCAACCGGGGCATAATCGCAGTGGTTCTCCTAGTGCTACCTTAGCCGATATAGCGGAACGTAAGGCACCAAAACATAGGATCCAGGCAAATCCAACTATTGACCCAAGACATGATTCGGAGCCGATGCATATAATGCTATAAGTTCGGGGTGCCGCACTTGTTAAAGTGTTCGGACTTCTCACACCATATTGAGGGGTACTAAAGCCCCTGGTGTATTTTGGCCATACCAACGTGTACGGGTGCAACATGTCGTTAAGGAACATAAAAAAAGGTAATGCAAAAAATAGACAAAAGCTATGCATTGTTTATTAAAATAGCTGCGATCAAAGCAGAACGATACAAGTAATGCGATAAACGAAAAGTTGGACTATTTAACATGTCTGCTCCAGGGGCAAGCTGCGGAATAGTATGCGAAATAGGTATACTGCTCGTGATAGAGACCACCTGGGATTTCCGTAATGCGGCATGGCTTGTCTGCTTCCCTGGTCCTTGCATCATTTGTGCGGCAATTGAACTGCCGAACAGGCCTTCCGAAGAGTAGAGTCCTGGAAGTAAGAGAAAAGTAAAAAATCGGCAGCCCATGGTGCGGCTTAAGCCGTGTTTTGGGCGTGCCGTGATGGTGCCCACGCGATCCGTAGATCGATCGTGTTTGCCTTGCCTTGTCCTCCAACATGTCTCGTAAGTCCGGCGCATATTCCCGTTCCTTGGTACGGGGTGCGGCTTGAGTGGAGGGCCGGGAGGCCTCTCTGTTGCGGCCACGAGGTGGCCGTTCAGCCGCATCAAGTGCTTCCTCCTCTAATCGGGGTAGCAACTGGCGCTTTGGGTAACTCTTGGAGGGGCGTTCGAGTTTATGCTCTTCGGCCGCAAGGACTTCAGTCCATCTGTCAACCAGCAAATCTTGATCAGCTCTGAGGTGTTGCTGTTTTTTCTTGAGGCTTCTTGCCATGGCCATAAGCCTGCGTTGGAAACACTTTTGCTCAACGCGATCCTCTGGCACGACGAATTCGTCATCGTCGAGGCTTGCCTCGTCTTCGGAGGGAGGCATATAATTATCGTCCTCGACCTCTCGGTCTGCCGCTCTCTCATGAGGGTTGGTTTCTCCATCCTCCTGTGCTAAACCTTGCTGGAGGGGGTTTTCTTCGGCACTCTCCGGAGTATTATTATCTCCCGTGCTGGAATCACCGTTTTTGTGTTGGCGGGATTTTGAGCAGCGCCGCTGACGCCGGCGCTTGGGCTGTTTCTTGGAGGGGTCATCCTCCGCTGTTCCATCGCCCTCTCCCTCTTTTGGGGTGTCCACCATGTATATGTCATATGACGAGGTGGCTTTCCAGGGCCTAGTAGGCGTTGGTTCTTCATCATCTCCTTCATCGGCGTCCATACCGTCGATGTCTTCAGAGTCGAAGTCGAGCATGTCGGTTAAGTCATCGACAGTGGCTACAAAGTGGGTGGTGGGTGGGTTTTGAATTTCTTCATCGTCCGTACCCCAACCTTGCAGACCGTAGTCTGCCTAGGGCTCTCCTGATAAAGAGAGAGACTTCAGTGACTTCAGGATATCGCTGAAAGGCGAGTGCTGAAAGACGTCCGCGGCTGTGAACTCCATGATCGGCGCCCAATCGGATTCGATCGGCAGGGGCGCGGAGGGTTCAGAGTCCGGAGAAGAATCCGTCTCCATGGAGTCACGAGTCTTGTAGAGTACAGGGCTGGTGTTCGGCTCAACCGCCATTAGGGTTACAGCCCCCGAGGTGGCGTCCAACCGCCGATCCTTGATCGGCGCGGTTGGCTCTGAACTAAGGGTCGGAGCTGATGCGGGTGCGGCCTCCAGGGCACTGTTTGACAGCAGAGCTAGATCGTGCTCGTCATGACAGTGCGGCACGCTCGGCAGTGGTTCGAATCTGTCGAGGGTCAAGTCCCCGCGAATGTCAGCCATGTAGCTTAAACTTCCAAATCTAACCTGACGGCCAGGGGCGTAGCTTTCGATCTGCTCTAGATGGCCAAGTGAATTGGCCCGCAGTGCGAAGCCGCCAAAGACGAAGATCTGTCCGGGGAGGAAGGTCTCACCCTGGACTGCATCGCCATTGATGATCGTAGGAGCCATCGGGCCTGACAGCGACGCCACAGAGGAACTCTCAATGAAAGCACCAATGTCGGTGTTAAAACCGGCGGATCTCGGGTAGGGGGTCCCGAACTGTGTGTCTAGGCCAGATGGTAACAGGAGGCAAGGGACACGAAGTTTTACCCAGGTTTGGGCCCTCTCGATGGAGGTAAAACCCAATGTCCTGCTTGATTAATATTGATGATATGGGTAGTACAATAGTAGATCTACCACGAGATCAGAGAGGCTAAACCCTAGAAGCTAGCCTATGATATGATTGTTGTTGTGTATGTTGTCCGATGGACTAAAACCCTCCGGTTTATATAGACAGCGGATAGGGTTAGGGTTACATAGAGTCGGTTACAATGGTAGGATATCTTCATATCCTGTCGGATTTCGGGTTCCGGCAGACCCTTGAGGTTCGAACACTGGGGTGCGCGCGGAAATTTTGCCTCCTACCTACCTGCACCCCTCCGCCTTGCTAGGATCTGAACTAAGGAAAGAACAACACAAGAGACGCAGGGTTTATACTGGTTCGGGCCACCGTTGTGGTGTAATACCCTACTCCAGTGTGTGGTGTGGTGGATTGCCTCTTGGGCTGGTGATGATGAACAATACAAGGAAGAACAGCCTCGCGAGGGTCTGTTCTTGGCTGGGGCGATGAACTGCTGGGAGGAGCTCAGTCACCTTTCTCTCTCTCTCTCTTTCTGATCTTTTCTATCCTTCCAACCCCATCGGATTTCGAGTTCCGGCAGACCCTTGAGGTTCGAACACTTGGGTGCGCGCGGAGATTTCGCCTCCTACCTACCTTCACCCCTCCGCCTTGCTAGGATCTGAACTAAGGAAAGAACAACACAAGATACGCAGGGTTTATACTGGTTCGGGCCACCGTTGTGGTGTAATACCCTACTCCAGTGTGTGGTGTGGTGGATTGCCTCTTGGGCTGGTGATGATGAATAATACAAGGAAGAACAGCCTCGCGAGGGTCTGTTCTTGGCTGGGGCGATGAACTGCTGGGAGGAGCTCGGTCACCTTTCTCTCTCTCTCTCTCTCTCTCTCTCTCTCTCTCTCTCTCTTTCTGATCTTCTCTATCCTTCCAACCCCCTGGCTCGTTCTTTGCTCTGTGGATGGCTGGTCCTATTTATAGAGGCCCTGGTCTTCTTCCCAAATATTGAGCGGGAAGGGAGCCAACAATGGCGGGCTAATTTGAAGGGGGACAGCTAGTATCAGCTATCCTGACAAAAGTAGTCTGCGCCTGCGCAAAGCTCTGGTGATGACGCTGTCTTGGGCTCCACGGTGACCTCCATCTCGTAGTCCTCCTGGTCTTGGTATTGTTGCACCGAAACGACAACCTTTTCCTGATGCCTTGGTACTCCGCGGCTGCGCTTGCCCCCTTTGCACCAAAGAGGAAGGGAGGACACTACGCGGGCTGGCACCCGCCTGGCGCCCCCGGTCGTCATGGCTTGCATCACGGGCACCTCGTGAGGTACCCCGCCTTGATCTCTCCGCCTCCTCGTGAGCCAGCCTGACGAGGCCGCGCCTGAGGAAGCTCCGGGTCATCCGCCCCGCGAGGCTTGGCCCCTCGCGAGGGTCTTGGGTTTTTGTTGGTGAAGATGGGCCGCGCTGGGCCCCCCTTTTAGCCACGCCGCAGGCTGCAGGCAGGCAAGTCTGGGGACCCCCGTTCCCAGAACACCGATAGTAGCCCCCGGGCCCAAGGCGCGCTCGGACTTGGGCGTGCAGGGAGGCGGAAAGGGCAAGAGCGAAGCGCCGCGGGCCCTAACAGCCTGCGGCCTTGGGCGCCGCGTGGCGGTTGATTGGACGTGGGCGGCACTGTTCCCCGATGCCCTCCTTATTTTGTGCCATGCTAGGCGGACCCGTAGTCGTACACAGCCGTTCCCCTGTTTGGTTGCTCAAGTGCCCTCTGTCCTTCCTCCGCTCGAACTCTGGTTTCTGTTTTCAACTCCATCTTGAACCTTCCCCCCCTTCCCATCGCCATGGCTCCTACGAAGAAGGGAAGAGGGGAGAAACCCATGTCTCTGCCTTACCCGCTGCCGTTGGCGGCCCCTGCCGAGGGCTTGGGCAAGGTCAGCTTGGCTCTGGACACCATCTTCAATGAATGCGGGAGGACGACGGCCTGGCCCGCGTCCCACTTCTCCATCGGCAGGATAGCTACCGAGGTCCCATATTTTGCCGACGCCCTGTGGGCGGGTCTGGTTCCTCCCTTTTCTGATTTCTTCAATGCCGTGCTCTCCCATTATCAGATCCACATGATGCATCTGGGTCCTGAATCCATCACTCTCCTTTCGGTTTTCGCCTTTGTTTGCGAGGCTATGATGGGCATCCTTCCTTCGGTTGCCTTGCTGCGCCACTTCTTCTCGCTGCGCCTTGTTGACCCTACCCAATGCTGGGCGTGTGTGAGCTTTGTTGCCGCGCCTGAGACGGCGGCCTCTGGGATTGACTTCAAGCTCCCTCCGCCCGCGGCTGGGTTCCGCGAGCGGTGGCTGTATGTGGATGTTGGGGTGCCTAGCCCCCTGCTGTCGGAGCCAACTTCGCCTGCTGTCCCCAATTTGGGCTGGGGCCAGGAGACGCTTGAGGGCCCCCGGCTCGTCTTCGTCTGGCACCGCTCCGCGTTCTTGAGGTCGCTTGGCGCGACAACGCTCAAGGTGGTGAAGGAGTTCCTGCTACGCCGCGTCGCTCCTCTCCAGCGCCACTCCCGCCGGATGTGGTCCTTCAGCGGGCGCGATGATCGTATGAGGCTCCAGGAAGAGGACCTGACGCCTGAAGTGCTGAGGACGGTGCTCTTGACCCTGATGGGGGACCCCAACCCTGGCAGTATCCAGCAGGGAGGGGCCTTGCTGTACCTCTACCAGAGCGGGGGCGATTTTGTGAGGCAGATGCCCATCTTCGATGAGTGGGGGCCGCGCCCCGCCAGCCTTTAGGGGCCTCGTGAGAACCCAGTGGTGGTGACTGCCCTTCCAGTTGGCCCAGGCGACTCTTCCTCAAGTGGCGGAGCAGGGAGGCACAAGGCGCCAGAGGCCGAGGGGGCTCCCGGCGGGGTGACAGCGCCGGGCGAGGCTCGTGAGGAAGTAGTTATCGGGGCCCGTGCCGCCGAGGCTAAGGGTGACAAGCAGCTGCCCTCTGCACCTTCGACCGAGGCCACCGAGGCTCCGGTGGCTTCTCTTGGCGAGGCGATTGGCGGCGCACGGCAAGCAGGCGCCCCTGACGCAGACCGCCTTGACGCTCCATCTTCGTCGCAGGTTGATCCCTGCGCCCGACTCTTAGGCCGCTTCCGCATGGACTTTCAGGCCCTCCGGAAGAGAAGGGAGGCCCTGGGCGACGATTACCCTTGTCGCCTGCTGAAGCGTAGGAAGTACTTCGCCACTGATGAGTAAGCCTTCTCCTTTCCCAGCTCCCGATCCTTCTGTTGCTCTTACTGACTCTTGCTCCGCAGGCCCCTTCCAGCCGAGCTTGCGGAGACGGCTGAGGAGCCGTCCCCCTTGGCTTCGGCCCCTCCACCGTCCTCAAGCGCTCCAAGCGGTGGAGCCCTTGTGGTGAGGGTGACTGACGAGGCGAACCGTCCCGAGGCGTATCGTGGCCCCGCGCACCTCGCGATCCTTCGCGGGCCTTCTCGTGGCATAGCCAGCTGGTAGTGGGCTTCTCGCCTGGTCGTGGACTGCGATTGGCTGAGGCGCTTCCTGCGCTCTTCACCTGGGGACGGGCTGGCCCCCGGCCGGGCTTCTGACGCGGCGTGCCCGGCCGTCGCGAGGGTGCCAGCCCCCAGCCCCCAGCCCGAAGGGGGAGTGCTGGCTCGCGGCCCCCGACGCTTGCTTGGGGCAGATGATGGTGTGGAGGACGTGCTCGAGCGTGCTCGGGAGCGTCGCGCTCTCTGCCAAGGATTCCTTCGAAGGGCGGCTGACGCGGTAAGCTTGCCTGGAGAGGAGCTTGTCGATGAAGACGCGCGCCTTGAGGCCGAGGGCCTGCGCCTGGCTGCAGAGAGGCGCGAGCTGGAGGGCGCCATCGCCTTGCACGCCGTCAGTGCGATCTTGACGACGCAGAGGCCAAGGCATCGCTGGTGGCCTCTCGGGAGGCCCGATCTTGGGCCGCTGAGGAGGCTCGGGAAGCTGACCGGCGGCGAACGGTGGCGGCGGAGCGGGCTCGGGAGCTCCTGGCCTGGTGCCACTCACTGGAGGAGCAGGTGGAGCTGTGCGAGGCAGCTCTCGCGTGGATGAAGGTGGCCTCCGGTGACTCACCAGAGCTCCAGAAGCGGGACGAGGCGCTAACGCTGGAAGCCGCCGAACGCACCCGTGAGTACGAGCCTCTGGAGACGAGGGAGCGCTTGGTGACGCAGGCGGAGGATGATGTTTGTCGGGGGACTGATCCACGAACACCTATGGGACCGGCGGGCCGAGTCCCTTTCGGTTCGGCGGGGGCGGAGGTCGTGCAAAGAGCAGATCGAGGCGAAACACACGAGCAGTTACCCAGGTTCGGGCCGCACGGATGCGTAAAACCCTACTCCTGCTTTGTGGTTTGTATTGAGTTCTTGCTCGGGAGCGTGGAGTGCTACAGTACACTTCAGCAGCTAACGAGACCGAGTGTGAGTGTTCTCCGAACTAGCTAACCCCCTCTACGTTGCGCATGGGCCTCCTTTTATATTCTCAAGGGGTCACCGACAGGTGGCAACGTAGACAAGGGCAAAAAAGGGAAAGGTGATGCGGTTGGTACAACTACCTGCTACAGTGTATCATACCTAACCCTGACGGCAGGGGACAAGGGTATTAAATGCCCGTCTATGTCGCCTAGACAGTGCATAAAGGGACCGTCGGGGGCGCCACCGCTCGCCACGATGGCAATCTTGTCAGCGCCGTTTGCCACCGCTCACCGCTGGCTGCATAGCCGCCCGCCACGCACGCCTGGAAGGGTCCCAGAGCGACACGTTGGTGGATGTGCTGGAGCACGGGCACAGAGTGGTGGCTTGCCGCGGCAAGGCGCGGTCGTTGTCTTGCCGCGTCCGGGAGCTTGTCGCTCACCGGGCCTTGCTGGGACGCGTGGCGCGCCGCGGCAAGTTCCTTGAGATGCCTTGGGTGGCCTTCCCGGCAAGCTCCTCTTGCCGGGGTCTTGTATCCTTGGCTTGGATACTTTGTTCTTGAATGGCTCCAAAGGAATCACGGAGGACCTTGGCGGTCACCCGGCAAGCCTTGCCGCGGGATGCTGCAACTGCCCGTGCACAAGTTCGGGATACTAGGGTACCCCTACTCTAGTACACCGACAGGAGCCCCCGGGCCTGGGCCATACACGGTGCCGAGCGCTGTTGGGCCAGGCCCAAAATAGGGCACGGGCACGCGCGGCCTAGGTTACGCCGTATCTCACTCCGTATCCAACGCACCCTCCCCGAACGGCACGCGTTGAATGCGGCGTCGTGGGAGAGATCGTGGGTGGTTACTTTATTCGGAAATGTGGAACGTCCGCCCCCTCCCTCCTTATAAGCAGGGGAAACAGGGGCAGTTCGCACATTCGCCCGTTGCTACTCCAATCTCAGAAATCTCCGCCGCTCCCTTGTCTTCCCAAAGCCGAAAGAGAGCAGCGCTCCGCCCCCCATTGCCACCAGCGCCACCAACGCCATCAATCTCCTCCACAACTTCCGCCATGGCTCCAAAAGCCGACAAGGGGAAGGTCGTGAAGTCAACCGAGGCGCAGCGGCTTGCGGCGCTGCGGAAG